>NC_044991.1:12583996-12704292 GCF_008728515.1 Papio anubis | reverse complement strand
AGTTTTTTGTATTTTTTAGTAGAGACAGGGTTTCACCATGTTAGCCAGGATGGTCTCGATCTCCTGACCTCGTGATCCACCTGTCTCAGCCTCCCAAAGTGCTGGGATTACAGGCTTGAGCCACCGTGCCTGGCTGCTCTCGAACTCTTGACCTTGTGATCGGCCTGCCTCGGCCTCCCAAAGTGCTGGGATTACAGGCGTGAGCCACTGTGCCTGGCCAGTTGGCCTCTACAGACTCTTTTTTTTTTTTTTTTTGAGACGGAGTCTCGCTCTGTCGCCCAGGCTGGAGTGCTATGGCCGGATCTCAGCTCACTGCAAGCTCTGCCTCCCGGGTTCCCGCCATTCTCCTGCCTCAGCCTCCCGTGTAGCTGGGACTACAGGCGCCCGCCACCTCGCCCGGCTAGTTTTTTGTATTTTTTAGTAGAGACGGGGTTTCACCGTGTTAGCCAGGATGATCTCGATCTCCTGACCTCATGATCCACCCGTCTCGGCCTCCCAAAGTGCTGGGATTACAGGCTTGAGCCACCGCGCCAGGCCTAACCTCTACAGACTCTTTAACTGGCCCTCTTTGCCCAGCAGCAGTGACCCCTTGGATCAGCCCTGACCAGAGCCATCTTGCCCAGCCACTGCCCCTGGCACTGGAACCCCCATGGAGCTCCCTCTGGGCCCCTGAAGCTCTGCTGGGGCAACTGCACAGCCTGGCACAGTCTCCCTAGAGTCCAGGGTCTCATTGCCATCCAGCCGTCTCCTCTCTCCACTGACTGGCCTTGCCCCACCCTCAGCCCTGTCATCAGCACTCACCTGAGGGGTGCTCAGGGTTCCCATCTGACATGGGGGAGCCCTCTCCTGGGTGCCGGTGGTCCAAGTGGGCACTCTTGTAGTGGGCCTGGATGGCGGCGGTCCCACCTTGCTCCGCCTCCCCACCGGGACACTCTGCCTCGCCTTGGGCGGCCTTCCCGTTCTTCCGCCGCCTGGGCTGGTACTTGTAGTCCGGGTGGTCCTTCTTGTGCTGCATACGGAGCCGCTCAGCCTCCTCGATGAAGGGGCGCTTGTCACTTTCGTTCAGCAGCCTGGGGTGTGGTGGGAGGCGGAGAGGACGGCAGAGGGGCCCCCGTGAGTGCCAGAGCACTCCAGGTTGGCCTCCCTCTGAGTGTCCGTCTTGGAAGATGTGAGGCCCTGGGATGGGGCACCCAGAGGACAGGACCTGGGGTGGGGGCTGTGCCCTATGATTTATGGACTGAGAGATGTGAGGCCCAAGGAATACAGCCTCAGAGGACTATGATCTCTGCCCCCAAAATCTTTCACGGGCTGGAGGGTGAGAGGGGTCAGCCTGCTGCTCCTGGCAGGAGTTAGAAGTAGGAATAGAGGTTTCAAGGGGCAGATGCCAGTTCAAGGAAAGGAAACACTTTCTTATCATCAAAGCTGTCTGCAAGTGGAATCGGCTACTTCATTAGGGGGTGAGCTCCCTGGGACTGAGGGTGGGTAACAGAAGCAGCGTGGCTGGGGGAGAGCTCAGTCTCTGCTACTTACTAGCTGTGTGTGTGACCTTGAGCAAATTACTTCTCTGAGCCTGAGTTTCTTCACCTATAAAAGGATGATAACATCGGCTTAACTTGGGTGTGGGATTGGCCAGAATAATGGATGTGAAATGCCTTGCACCAGAGCCTGGGAAGTGGGCTGAGCACCTTGAGAAAGAGGTGCTTTTCTTTCTTTCTTTTTTTTTTTTTCTGTGAGAGAATCTCACTCTGTCACCCACACTGGAGTTCAGTGGTGCGATCTCAGCTCACTGCAACCTCTGCCTCCCAGGTTCAAGTGATTCTCGTGCGTTAGCCTCCCAAGTAGCTGGAATTACAAGCATGCGCCACCATGCCCAGCTAATTTTTGCATTTTTAGTAGAGACAGGGTTTCACCATGTTGACCAGGCTGGTCTCCAATTCCTGACCTCAGGTGATCCGCCCACCTCGGCCTTCCAAAGTGCTGGGATTACAGGCATGAGCCATTGTGCCCGGCCCAAGAGGTGCTTTTCGATTTTTTATTTTTTGTTTATTTAGATACAGAGTCTCACTCTGTCACCCAGACTGGAGTGCCATGGCGCGGTCTCAGCTCACTGCAACCTCCGCCTCCTGGGTAGCTGGGACTACAGGCACGGGCCACCATGCCCGGCTAATTTTTGTATTTTCAGTAGAGACAAGGTTTCACCATGTTGGTCAGGCTGGTCTTGAACTCCTGACCTCAGGTGATCCACTCGCCTTGGCCTCCCAAAGTGCTGGGATTATAGGCATGAGCCACCGTGCCCGGCCCCGAGAGGTGCTTTTCTAATGCTGCTTGCCAGGGTGGTTGGACAGGAGGATCTAGGGGTGGCCTCTCAACTCTGGGTCCTGATTGTTTGAATTCCACTGTGGTGGAACTGAGGGGGCAGATGTGGGTCCTCTTTACTATGGGTCGGGGCGGGGGGGCACTGCCTCCTGGGGAGGATCATATATCCTTGTCCAGAAAATAACAGAGGGTAGAGGAAGCTAGACTCTCCTCAGACCCTGGAACAGTCCCTGAAACCAACACATGGAGAGAAGAAACCCTGAAGCCAGCGCCCTTGCCACCAACTCCAGCCTCAGGCCAGGGTTGGAGGGTGGAGGGTGTTCAGGGTTTGGCTACTCCAGGGTGAGGAGGGCAGGATGGGGTACCTTACAGAGGGGGCCAAGGGGAAAGTCCACAGATTCTAGAATCCCAGACCTTGGTACTGAGAGTCCATGAGGCTTTGTGGGAGCAGCCCTGTCTGTCAGTCCGGAGGGCCTCTCTCTCCAGCTGCCCCACCCCTCACACCCCAGTGGGTGCCCTCTTCCCCCAGTCAGCAGAAGGCCGAGCCCTCCCTCCCCAGGCTGGGCGGGGGTGGTCATGCCAGGCACCTCCTAGCCGGCAGCAGCATTCCTCTGCGGCTTAGCCTCCCTGTCTACTCCCCCTACCCCCGCCCTGAGCCTAGCCCTAGCCCCAGCTTTCTCAAAGGGTCCCTCCAGCCGAGACTGTCAGTCAGTGTACACACTTAGGACAAAGATGCTGGAGCAAGGAATTGAGAGTCAGGGAGTGGGATGTGGGCACCCTCTCTGATGGCTGGGACCAGGGAAGGGGGTGGAGCAGGCCTTGAGGGTGTGACTGGGGAGAACCCACAGAGGAGAGAGCTGCTCCGCCAGCAGTGGGCCCCAGCAGAGGGGCTTCTGGGATGGCTAGGGACATGGGACACAAAGCTCACTCTCTCACCCATCCTTCCCTTGCCCCCTGCTCAGCTGGCATCAGCAAGAAAGTGACAGGGGCTAGAAGAGAGGGAGGATTCCAACATCAGATTCCACTGCCACCTTCTAAGCTAGTTCCCAGCATTAGCCTAACCCTGACAGAAACCTAAGCCCGGGACCACTGCCATCCCCGACCCCAGCCCCCTCCTCCACCAGCTGTGCTGGACAGCTGATTCCACCTCCAACCCAACCCCAAACCCAGCCTGCCCACCATGTAAACCCAATCTCCAGCACCAGTCCCCACTCAACATTACCAGCCCCAAACCCCCCATGTCACCCCCAGCTCTAACTCCAAACTCAGTCCTCATTTGCACCTTCCTGTCAGCCCTCTTTCTCCCTGGTCTTCCAGGTTTGGAATGGGGGCGAGAAGAGGTAGGCTGATTCCTCACCCAAACTGGAAACCCCACCTGGGGAGCTCCCACAGTGGGGCACTGAGTGCTGCTACATATATCCTGCTAGGCCAGGGGCATACGAAGACTACCTGGGGAAGGGCCTGTGGCACTGGGAACAGGCTGGGTAACCCCCACCACACAGGAGGGACTCTTGCCTGTGTCCGCCTTTCCAGTTTCTCGGCTCTAGTTCTTTCCAGGCAGGTCAGCCAACCCACAGGCACCACCCTGTGATCAGCCTCTACTAGCCCCTCCCCAGATGGGCATCAAAAGTTAGCGTGACTGTTGGGGCTCACACGGCCCCTTAGGACCTGGGCTACAGTGTGTCCGATCCCACACTCCCTTGGGGCACTCCACACAGTCTGTGTGTATCTCTCTCTTTTTGGTTTTAAGACACTTGTTTTTTAGCTCTGCCTACCTAACCACCCCCCTTCTTGACATCCTGGGAATCACAGCTTGAGGAGGTTTCAGGAGAAGCCCCTGGAGCCATTGGCCAGCCCAGTGCATACCCACAGGTCTCTCAGGACCCCCCTCCAGGGTCCAGAGAGCCACCATCTGTTGGCATTGCCTTTGATCCTTGCCATGGTTCTGGCCCTGTCCTCCCCCTGGGATTGGGTCCTCAGCTAGTAGTGCCAGTTTTCCTGACTGCCACACCTCAGGCTGGCTCATGTGCACACAGCTTGAGTGATGGCCAAGAATAAGTCCTCCTGAAGGGAGTTCAAGCCCAGGGTTCTGGGCTGGGGGAACCTGGGGACAGGGACAATGGAGGAGCCAATCTTAAACCCTTGGCAATGGGAGATAGAGGGAGAATTAGGTCCGTCCTTGCTTTGACTCTCATTGGGCTCGCACTGTGGTCTTCTCATGGTCCTCAGGGTCTGCCCTGTCTGTATGTCTCTCCTGGTTGTCTGTTTCTCACTTGCTCTTCTTTGTCCCCTGGCACTAAAGGTACTAGCCTGGGCCAAGCCCCACCCAGATCTGGATGGACCTTGGGCGGAGGAGCTAGCTGTGACCTCTACTCTTGAGCAGAACTGGGCTGTCTGGGTCCACACAACGGGCTGGTTGCTGAGCCCTGGGCCTGCCCTGGGTGAGCAGGGCACTGAGGGCTGAGAAGGGGCAGGGGAAGGGGCACCAGGTCTTCAGCAAACACATGGCAAGAACAGGCCAGGGGGCTGGATGTGAATCTTTTGGTCTCTTGGAGACCCTCCTGCACCTTCTACCACGCTAAGTTTCTAGACCCAATCTCCACCCAACTGTGGTCAGCACGGGGAAGGGCAGTGGAAGAGAGCTGGGCTCCTCTGACAAAGCCCTAATTTTCTGGAACCCAGATGCTCCTTACTCTTGTTCTTATCTTCTTGCTTCCCCACAACATTCTGACCACTCCTCAGAGGGTAGGTGATCCACCACTGTCACCAGGGTCGGAGGAAGTCCTCTGGACAGAGAGTATGGGAGTCCTGGGTTCTGGCCCTGGCTCTGCCACTAACTTCTATGTGACCTTTGCAATTCCTTTGCCTTTCTGGGCCTGTCTCTTGGCCAGTCTAGCGGGAATCAGGTGACTGCTACCGACTCACATCTCCTGGAGTCCCTGTTCTCTTTCGGAGCTGCTCTGGCATTCCCGGGGTGGGAGTAGGGGGTTGCCTTGTTCCACACATCCCCAGGAGGCCTGGCTGAACCCCAGACCTGAGTCCAGGGTGGCAGAATTGTTCCCTGGGGGGGATGTTTTTCCTAGAGGTGTGGGCTGGTCCCAGGGAACCTGGGACTCTGAGGGCCCCTGGGCAGGAAGGGGGCCAAGGTTTCCTTCTGGCCAGAGTGCTCAGTTCCAGCTCTGGGGCAGGGGGGAAGAGGTTGCTCAACGTTGGGGTGGGGCCCTGGCAGGGAAGATGGCGCCGAACTGGGAGAGGGAGGAAAGGAAAGAGATCAACTTGGTGGCTCTGGGGCAGAGCAGGAGGGGGAGGCCCCTTTCTGTGTGTCCTCTCCCTAGGAGGATGAAGAAGCCCCCAACTCAAAGGAGGGTGGGGTCAGAAAGTCCCAGGGAAGACCCCAAGGATAGGATGAGATCCTGCAGCAGCAGAAACATTTGTACCCGCAGTTCTTCATCCCCCACTCTTCCAAAGACTCTCATCTGAATTCCTTGTTTTCTTTGAACCTCCCCTGAGTTCTCCATCTGACTGCCTCAGTTTCCCTGCATCTCCAGCCAACCCTTTGGTTCTTTCCAAGCGTTTCCCTCGAATCCTCCTGACCACAGCAGCTGGTGGCATGAGTGTGCATATCTGTGGGCAGGGAGTTAGTGAAGGCTTCCTTCCCTTTCTCCGAAGCCCCAGGCCCCACGGTCTGCCACCCCCAAAATTCCAACCACGAGGGGGCGCCTTCCTGCCCGCCGCCCGGTGGGAAGACCCGGCCTAGGCTGCTGGAATTCGGAGTTCTAGGGTCCTTGTGGTGGAAGGGCGGGCGGGGTCCCCACACCTGGTCTTCCAGCCCTATCCAAGGAGGACTGCCAGGCAGTCCCGCTCCGGGGTGCAGGAGGCCGGGCCGCCTCGGCTACCCTGAATCCACCCGAAGCCAGAGGGCCCGAGCCCGGGGGGCGGTCGGGTGCTCACCTCCAGAGCTTGCCCAGCGTCTTGCTGAGCTCGGCGTTGTGCAGGTGCGGGTACTGGTCCGCGAGCTTCCTGCGCGCCGCCTGCGCCCACACCATGAAGGCGTTCATGGGCCGCTTGACGTGCGGCTTGCTCTTGCTGGCGCCGTTGACGCGCACGGGCATGGGCACCAGCGTCCAGTCATAGCCGCTGAGCACCTGGCTGACGGCCTCGCGGATGCACACGGGGAACTTGTCATCGTCCGCCTCGCCGTCCTGCTGCTCCTTCTTGACCTTGCCCAGCTCGCCAGGCCCCGGGCTGGCTCGCAGGCCCGATCCGCCGCCGCCGCCGCCGTCGGGCCCTAGTGAGGGCGCGCTCCCCGGGGACAGGCAGCGGGGCTCCTCCGAGCCTACGGGGCTCAGCTCCACCTCCGATAGGTCCTGCTCCTCCGCCATGTCGCCCCCGGCCGCCGCCGCCGCCGCCTCGGCCGCCTCCCCCGGGCCAGCCGCCGGGGTCCTCGCAAAGAGTCCAACGCCCACCTGGATGGAAGGAGGGCGCGATGGAGCGACCGCGCGCGCAGCCTCGAGGGCGGCCTGGGACAGGACGCGGGGACAGCCCCGAGGTGGCGGCCCTTCCTAGCTCCAGCTAAACCCACTCTGGCCCCTGGGGCCCACGCACATGCCAGACTCTAGGTGGGTGCGTCCTGCCTCTGCGTCTTCCCACCACCTGGTCCCAACCGTCTCTTGGTGTGGGTGGCTTTTTTTTTAGCCTCCTTTTTTGGGTGGAGGTTTGTTGATGATAGGAAGAAAAAAACGGAACCTTTATTTTGCTCTAATCCCGGCCCCTGGAATTTCCCACCTTTTCTCTCACCTTTCCTTCTTCCCTCAGCCTGCCCCAACGGGGTTTAGAGGAGAGCCAGGTGGAGGGCAAGGGCGGGGTGTCGCCTCTCTCCACCCCACCCAGCAGGGTCCCAGGCCTGGGCGGGCCAGGGAGGAGCAGGCTGCGCACTCACCTCCTCGGACCTCTCCTCCAGTCTGGGGCTCGTCCTTAGGAAGTGGAAAACCGTGTCCCAAGGTGTGCGGTCCAGCTCGGGGCTGGGGGGTAACGCTGGTGGGCTGGGAGGGAGGGGCGGGGGGCCCTGAGCCTCAGGCCACGGCCTCGTTAGGACGGAGCCTGAATCCTTACCACCAACCACCCTGGCCGGACAGCCCGAGACTGACTGAGCGACTGAGCCGCTGCAGAGGGCTGGGGAAGGAAGGAGGGGGAGAGGGGGGAGGGGGAGAGGAGGGAGGGAAGGGCAGAAGGTGGAGCCTCCAGGCTTTCCTTCATCCCCAACACTCAGGGCTCCTCCACCCGGAGCCCAGGCCCCCCCACCCAGCTCCCTGCCCTGCTGCCCAGGCCCATCTCGCTGGGGCTTAGCTTGAGCTTAGTCCGGGAGGCGAAGGGGAGGTTAGGCCGGGGAAGGAAGAGATGTAGGATGGAGGCTCAGAACCTGTTGAATGGAAGAAAACTGGGCCCAACCGGGACTCCCAAAGTCTGCCTCAGGTGGCAGGATGGGCACTTGGCAGGGAACTAGGGAGAGACGTGAAGGTGGTGAGGGTCCTGCGGGCCTGTGAGGGTGGCAGGCCCGAGCTGCTTCATCTGCAAAATCCTGTTGAGTGCCTACTGTGTGCCAGGCACTGATGCCCAGCTCCTCACCCTGCCTCCCATCTTTTCCCAGGCGGCCCTTTCTGCCCCATCCTGTACAGTGTGAGGGACTTCTCAGGGCTCCCTCTGAGAAGTGTAGAGCCCCAGCTTGACCCCCGGTCTGTTCTCTGCAGACACCCAGCACACACACACGGGCTGGTCTGGTTCAAGGTGGAAACACAAGACTAAAGCTGCCAGGAGGCCAAGGTGGGACAGGGTAGGGTCCTCTCTCAGTAGGTCTTGGAGGCATTTTGGGTTCCTACTTCGTGGGACCCAACTCCTTCCACACTGGGCTCACCCTGTCTTGGGAGAGGATGGGGGAGTACTAGTCCTGGTTGTCACGAAGTCCTCTATTCCCTGACCCCAAGAAGGGATGGGGACTTGCCCTGCCTCTTCCCTCCTCTGCCCACCTCTCCCTCCCTCCCCTTTTCTTTCCTGGCCATCCTCCCGTGACACCTTTTCCTCTCTCTTTCCTAGGCCTCTCCTCCAAAGGTCACAGTGCCGTACTCTTAACTGAGGGCAGCCCTGCCCGGGTGTTGAGGCCGAGGTGGGGTGTATGTGGGGTATGCAATGGAGCCGGGGCCACATTGGTGACCATGTGTGGTTCTCAGCTCCTCAGTAGCTGGGCAAGGCCCCAAGCCCACCCCAAGGGGTCCTGTCTGGAGTTGGAGTGGGCTACAAGGGGTCTGGGAGGCAAGGCCTCATGCTTGGGAAAGGCCAAAGGGATGTGGGGGGTGGGTAATGGGACACAATGAGGTAGTCACACGAGGCAGAGGCATGTTGGGGGTGGGGGGAGCGGACACTGGAGCACACACACACACACACACATGCTCACACACACAACCAGCCAGACAATCGGGCCAGTGTGTCTGGGGCCTCGGAGCCCAGTGAATTAGGAGTTTGATAAGGGTTTTCTCTTTCTCTCGCTTGCTGGCCTTGGACAATCTCCCCCCAGTTTTCCTCGACGCCACCCCCGGCGCTGCCAACCCTCCTCCCCCCGCCTCCCTTCTCTTCCCTGTGCCCAGACTCTTGTTCGGGGCCTTGAAACAGTGAGCTGTCTTTGTTCGAAATACAGGTGAACGGCAATCATGTGATTAACACACACACACATAAAAAGCTTTTTAACAGCGCCCGCTCGGCCTCAGAACCGCCCGGAGAGGAGCCGCCCTGGATGGACAGAGGGACGAGGGACGAGCATCTACCCAGTCGTGTCCCGGCTGCCCCGCAGTCGCCTCCAACACCCGCTGCTGCCCGCCCGCTGCCTGCCTGCCTGGCATCTCTCTTTCCCGGTGGGTCCCCACTCATCCTTCCACCCCTCAGTTCCTCCTCTTTGAGGAAAGGGCCTCCCCACTCTCTGCCATGTCTGTGACTGGCCTGAGACCCCCCTGGGGCAGGAGGGGTGGTTGTGGAGGGAAAGAGCCCAGAGTTAGGAGGTGGAATGTGGGGTCCCACAGCTGCCCCCTCTCTAACTCCCTGCTTCCTCCTTTGCCCTCCTTGGCCCAGCTGGGCCAGGATGGGGGTGGGGGTAGCAGTGGGCACGCTCTGTCTTCAGGAAGCCACGCTAGACAGAAGGGGCCACTCCCTCTCTGTCTCCCTTGTCCCCGCACAGACACTGCCTTCCTCTCAGGGCTGTGCTGGGCTTTCTGCTGAGCAGTGTTGGGTGAGGCAGGTGGGCCTGCAGGGGGGTGGGAAGGGCTGTCAGATGACCAGTGCTGTGTGTGTGGTTGGGGCCCCTGCTGCGAACACATCCCTGCCCACCATGCTGGCAACTGGGATCCCCTCCATCCCATCCCAGACCCTGGGAACCCAGTGTTCTCCAGCAGGGGAGGGTGAAGGACCCACACTCATTCCTGAAGAGCAGGGAGCTTGGAGAGGGGAGGGATGCTGGCTGAAGACACCTGGGCCTCTGCCCCAGCAGGACAACAGGAGGGCCAGTGTCACCTTCTGCTCCTTTCCCTGCTGGGGGTGGCAGGGGTCCCTTTACCCCTCATTCTTGACCCTTCCCCAGGGATGCCTTGACCCCCTTACCCCACCCCCCATCACCTCTCTGTCCTGAAGTGAGGGTTTGTCACCGTCCATGGCAAGGTGTGGTGCCTGGTGGGCTCTGTAACCTGCCCTCTCTCTGGGTGTTTATTCCGCAGCAGAGAGGGGCCTGTGGTCTAAGCGTAATGGTGGAAATCCAGGCTTCCTTCCATGGCCCAAGGAGGCCTTTCTAGAGCAACAGAGTTTTCCTGGGACTTGGCCTGGCTTTTGTTAAGGTAGGTCCTAGATTTACTCAGAAGATGGGCCCCGGAGAGGAGGAGAGGAAAGAAATATCTGTCAGTCAAACATGAAACCCACTGATGACACTGCCTGGCAGAGCTGCCTCTGGTCAGCAGTTACCCTTCACCCCCTAGCTCCCAAGTCCTCTTCCTGAGGGAACCGGCCCTGCTTTATGGAAGGCTCCACCTGTGTTCCGCACCCTGGGTCCATGGTCCCTCACCTGTCACATGGGGTAATGGTCACCCTCCCTCTCTGCCTGCCCTGCAGGATACACTGAGATGAAGGTCAGGAAATCTACTGGCTGCAGAGCTAGGCGCCATGCAGGAGTGAGGGACGGTCTGGTCAAGTTGAGGCTCTGCCCCCGCCTCAGTTTCCCCACACAGGCATGAGACTGTCTTCCTGACTCTCAGAGGACAGGGCTGAGATGGGATGAAGGAACACAGGGAAAGCATTTAGCACCTCTGAGTGCTGTGTGGATGCGACCTGGAGGGTCCTGGCAATCCACTCTTTAATTCTATCTGGCCTGTGCATCCTCCTACCTCCAGTTGCCCTGTGGGGGCCTTTCACAGGGCCTGGCTTGTGGATGTGGGGTTTGGCGTAGGGCAGTGTTTCTCACATGGGAAGTGCACTGGGATTCTTCAGGTTGGGGTGGGGCCTGCGGTTCTGCATTTCTAATCAGTTGCCTAGGACTGGCTCTAATTCTTGTTGAATTTAGAATCACTTGTGGAATTAAGAAAAACATACTGGGCCAGGCATGGTGACTCATTCCTGTAATCCCAGCACTTTGGGAGGCCGAGGCGGGCAGATGACCTGAGGTCAGGAGTTCGAGACCAGCCTGGCCAACATGGTGAAACCCCATGTCTACTAAAAATACAAAAATTAACTGGGCGTGGTGGCATGCACCTGTAATCCCAGCTACATGGGAGCCTGAGGCAGGAGAATCACTTGAACTCAAGAGGTGGAGGTTGCAGTGAGCCGAGATGGTGCCACTGCACTGCAGCTTGGGTGACAAGTAAGACTCTGTCTCAAACAAACAAACAACAACAACAAAAACATACTGGAGCCCAGATCCCACCCCAGACAGGTTGATTCTGAATTTCTGAGGCTGAGGTGCAGGCTTGAAGTTCCCGGGGAAATCTTCACCGAGTCTCTGGATGCTGAACCAAAATCACCAGGGATAGAGGAGCGGGCTTCGGTACTGGACCCACCAGCCAGGCAGGTTATACTGGGGTATCCAGAGAGCTTCAGGGTGTGGCAGGGGAGGAACTATGCACTGGGAAGGTGGAGGGCCGATGGGCACAGGTTAGTGGTCGAGGGCAGCATAGTGACAGACAGAAGCCGCCCTGTGGGTCTTCAGCCGAGTCTGGGTGCACTGGGGTGGCTGTGGGAGTTCCCCTGAGCAATTTCTAGGCCACCTCCACCTTTGGATAAGGCTGTGTCATCCTCAGTCTGGGGTGCAGCGGAAAGTGACTCGAAGTCAAGAAATCCTGCCACTAATACCCAAGGGGCCTTAGGCAAATCATGCTATTAACCTCTCTGGACTAGGCTTTTGCATATGTACAATGCTGATAATCTTATGCACCTGTGATATCCCCAAGTGATGAGAGAATTGAATAAGAATACACACACACACACACACACACACACACACACACACACACACACACCCCTACCTAGCATAGTGACTGTGACTGCTCAATAAATGTGAGTCAGAGGAAATCATTTAGCTATTAGGCCAGCACTGGGAGGTGTGGAGATGCTCACCTCAGGTCAAGTGCACAAGTATTTACCGAGCAGCCACCGCAGCCTCACCGTCAGGAGTTTGTAATTTGCCTTTTAAATCCTAATGTCAGACCAGGTGGCACTCCTGCTTGGGATGACAAGCTCCTCTGTCATGGGTGGGCCTCCTGTGCTATGCCCTTTAACAGCGAAGGCGACGCTCTAGGGCCTCCCCAGGTGCTGGCTCAGCTCTGAGGGCTCCTGTCATCGGACTTCATCCTCCCAACAACCCTATGAGTAGATGCTATTATTCTCATTTTAGGAAGGAAACTGAGGCACAAATTGATTCAGCGATGGGCCTGAGCTTGCCCAGCAAATGATGGTAGGATGTGGACTGGGACCTGTGGTTGGTCCCAGCCCAACCTCTGATCACTCTGCTTTACTGCCCCTAGGCTGCAAGTGCAGCTGCAGGTATTCCTGCTCCTACCTCCTTTCCTTGCCTGGGCCTTTGGGCCTGCTCTGCCTTCCCCTGGAGCACTGTTCTCCCGCTGCCTCCTGGCGATCTAGGCACTGCTGCAGCCCCACTGAGAGGTCCACTTCTGGGACACACCTTGGGCACCTTGGTTGGAATTCTTTTCTCTATGACTTTCCCTCAGAGGAGTAGACACCTTCAGATATGCTTTGCCTCCGTATTGCATGGCCTAGAGGACGGGCCAGTCTCCACTTCCTATTGGGAGCCCCTGAGGCCATGCTCAGCCTTGGCTCACCTTCCCTGAGCTGAGTTGCTGTCAGAGTTCCAAGGAGGAAAAGATCAGGGAGGCTGGAGTGGGCAGGAGTGGCTTCCTGGAGGCAAAGGGCCTGAACTCTGGGGGAGGAGGATGGCATTCCATGGCTTGTCCCAACAGGGGCTCTCGCCCCTCCCTGTTTCTGGTGCAAGCTGAGGGTCTCAGACCCAGGCCAGGAAGGCAGCTCTTGGGGTTGGAATCTTCCTTCACTCCCAACTCCACCCTTTCTGGAAACCAGGAAGCTGGAGCCAGTGCCCTGCACTGCCTCTGGCAGCCCGGCCTCTGCCCTCTTCTGAGAAGCCTTCAGAGAAGTTCACTGCCCGTTCCTGCCATCTGTACGCAGCTGCTGGAAAGCCCTTCCTGGCGTCTACCCTGAGCCTTTCCAGCTGCTGGGAATTTCTGTGAATGTATCCTCTGTGCAAGGTACTGGGCCAGGAGTTGGGGCTGGGAGGTGAGAGAGACCAGACCTTGGCTTTGAGGAGTTGAGGGTTTGATAGGAGAGACCTACATAGAAACCTGGAACCTGGCCCAGCCAAACAGGCAGCTGGAGCTGGGCCTCTGGACCCCAAGGGCTGGGGTCAAGACCCAATGGCTGTAGAGGCCCTGTGTTGCCTTGGCAACCTTATTCCCTCTCTGGGCCTCAGTTTCCCCATCTATAAAACGAGTGGCAGGCTAGCTGATCTCTGAGAATGTTTCCATATTTGATAACCCATGAATTGTGTTTCAAAACAAGAGGCCCATGCCTGATCCAGTGTTTGCAAGGTGATGCCTCAGACCCTTAGTGTTCCTCAGGACACTGGTAGGCATCTCTTGAAAGACATTTGGGAAACACTGCTTTCTGCTTCCTCTTTTTAGAAATGCAAGGGCGGGAAGTGGTGGTTCACACCTGTAATCCCAGTACTTTGGGAGGCCAAGGTAGGAGGATTGCTTGAGCCCAGGAGCTCAAGACCAGCCTGGACAGCATAGTGAGACCCCAGTCTCCATTATTATTATTATCAACATTATTTGAGACTGAGACTGACTCTGTTGGCCAGGCTGGAGTGCAGTGGCATGATCTCAGCTCACTGCCACATCCACCTCCCGTGCTAAAGTGATTCTCCTCCCTTAGCCTCCCAAGTAGTTGGGACTACTGGTGCACACCACCACACCCAGCTAATTTTTTGTCTTTTTATTAGACGGGGTTTCACCATGTTGGCCAGGCTAGTCTTGAACTCCTGACCTCAAGTGATTTGCCTGCCTTGGCCTCCCAAAGTGCTGGGATTACAGATGTGAGCCACCGCGCCTGGCCACCATTATTTTTTTTTAATTTAAAAAGTGTTTAAGTAAAGAGATGCATTGCCTCTAAGCATGCTAAAAGTTCTGAATTCTGCAGTTAAAAACTGCTCTTTGTTTAAAATATTTAATATGAATCTTCAATTTATTATTCTATTATTTTTTACCACCTATTAACATCTTGTAGAGTTTTTGATGGAAACCAGTTTCACCCTGTTCTGGAGAGGACATAGTTGCCTAAGGTGGACGTGGAGGCACCATGGCCTCTCAGTGACATGTGCATGTTCCTTACTTTGGGGTCACCTTGCCTTGGTTTCTAACTCTGTTCAGACCTGTTTGACATGTACCAGGTGACTACTCAGTGTCAGGCCAGGGAAGCAGCTGAATAGAATATGGCACTGACCCCCAGTTCCCTGTGTTTCCATGCCTTCAGAGTTCTCATTGTCCTGAATTGTCCCTGCTGGGGTGTGGACTTGGGGGCTGGGTCTTTCCCGCCTCCTCTGTGGTGCCTGTTACATAGGAGTGATGTCAGCAGAGGAAGGGCTTGCATGGAAGAGAATGTGTGCAGGCAGCATGCGGGGAAGGAATGAGCACACGCTCCTGAGTCAGACACTCCAGGTTTAAAAAACATTGTTAGAGATGGGGTCTCAAACTCTTGGGCTCAAGTGATCCTTCCTCCTCAGCCTCCTGAATAGCTGGGACTACAGGTGTGTGCCGCCATGCCTGGCTCTAGCCCCAGATTTGAATCCTGACACCTCCATTTGTTAGCTGTGTGTCCTTGGCAAATGAATGAAGGTCTCTGAGTCTCAGCTTCCTTCCAGGTTGTGGTGAGGATTAAAGCAGATAATGTATGTAAACACTTAAGACAGGGTCTGGCGCATGACAGAACCCAGTAAATGGTGGCTATTGTTACCAGCAGCTTGGGGATCTGCCGCCAAGGTGGCTGTTGGTTGACCTTGGGTTTTAGAGTAGTCATTGCTTCTTTTTTTTTTTTTTTTTTTGAGACAGTCTCACTCTTTCACTGTGTTGCCTAGACTTGAGTGCAGTGATGTGATCTCAGCTTACTGCAACCTTTGCCTCCCAGGTTCAAGCAATTCTCCAGCCTCAGCCTCCCAAGTAGCTGGGATTACAAGTGCACCCCACCACACTTTGCTAATTTTTTTTTTTTTTTTGAGACGGAGTCTCGCTCTCTCGCCCAGGTTGGAGTGCAGTGGCCGGATCTCAGCTCACTACAAGCTCCGCCTCCGGAGTTTTTAGGCCATTCTCCTGCCTCAGCCTCCCGAGTAGCTGGGACTACAGGCGCCCGCCACCTCACCCGGCTAGTTTTTTGTATTTTTTTAGTAGAGACGGGGTTTCACCGGGTTAGCCAGGATGGTCTCGATCTCCTGACCTTGTGATCCGCCCGTCTTGGCCTCCCAAAGTGCTGGGATTACAGGCTTGAGCCACTGCGCCCAGCCACACTTTGCTAATTTTTATATTTTTAGTAGAGACAGATGGGGTTTCACCATGTTGCCCAAGCTGGTCTCAAACTCGTGACCTCAGGTGATCCACCTGCCTCGGCCTCCCAAAATGCTGGGATTACAGGCATGAGCCACCGCGCCCGGCTCCCCAGCTAATTTTTATATTAGTTATTGCTTCTTATCCCGTCAAAATGCTGCCCTCAGATGTTCCCCATCTGCTCCCAGTCACCACGGAGGCTGCAGAGCCAGGGCCGATGGCCATCCATCGAACCAAAGCAGAAGGGGAAGCAAGTGACCAAGCTCACATGACTGTTTAGTCATGGAATTGGACATGTCTGCTGTGACGTTTTATCCCCAGGGTTCCTGGGGACCTACCCTAGGCAAGCTCCTGCTGTCTGTGGGGTAAAGAGGGGTGAGTGTGCCCCTTGTCTTTAGGGAGCTTGTTCATTCATACATGTCTAGACACTAGACAACATGGTGCAGACATGCATGAGGATTAAGAGAGTGGTGAAGGTGGAGGGAAGGAAGAGAGGGGGCAGAGGGGACCGATGGGTCTATTGGTGTTGTCCCTGGAGCAGAAAAGAGCTGTCTTTAAATATGGTCTGAGCAGGGTGGGCTGTACATGGCTGATGAGACCTTTGTCCTTTCACCACTGGCAGGCAGCTGGCAGCTTGGGGGAAGGGGCTTGTCGAAGTTGCCCAGCTTAGGAAATGACAACCGAACTGAATCTTCTCATTCCAAATTCCTTGTCATTTTCCTCTGTGATCCAGGCCATTGCCCCAGACCAGGGCTGGGCAGGAAGGGAGCTCAGCCCGCCCATCTTCCTGCTCTCCCCCAGTTCACTGCTGTCCCTTAAAGGTAAAAATGGGGTGATCCAGTCAGAATTCAGCGTTTGTCTGACCTTGGAGGATCCTCCTTGCCGACATAAGGTTTCCTTATTCTTCGCTGATGTCACTTATTAATGAAAATGGGAACCGAGTGATGATGAGCTGAGCTCGGGAGCCAGAGACCAGAGTTCAAGGCTGGCCCTTGCCCCACTTACCAGCGAGATTGGGATAAGTTAAGTAACCTTCCCATGCCTCAATCTCCTGTCTGTAAAATGAGAATCACGATACTTGCAGTGTCACAAGGATGAAAAGAAGTAAGGAATGGCAAGTGCTCAGCCTAGCACCTTTGACAAAAACAAGACCTAGTAGTTGCCTCTTTCAGTCGTTTCAACTGCCAGTTAATGCCCTGCATTTTCCAGGTGGGATGGCTTATGTCTTGGGTATAATCAAGCCCAGGAAAACCTCTTCCCTGTCTAGGGCACAGAGTTGAGCTTACTGAGGTCACGACAGGGACTCAGGCACAGCCCTGGGGTGTGTTCACGTGTCAGAGGCTTCAGTTCACACAGGAAGTATAATATCTGCCAGGCTGCCAGGCTGAGGGTCTCACACACACCCACCCCAGCTCACCTTCAGCTGTGTGTGCTTCACTGTGCACAGGTGTTGTTTTGTTTTGTGTTGTTTTTGAGATAGGGTCTCACTCTGTGGCCCAGGATGGAGTGCAGGGGTGCCATCATGGCTCACTGCAGCTTCTACTTCCTGGGCTTAATCGATCCCCCACCTCAGCCTTCCAAGTAGCTGGTTCTACAGGCGCCAGTCACTGTGCCTGGCTAATTTTTTTTTTGAGACGGAGTCTCCCTCTGTCTCCCAGGCTGGAGTGCAGTGGCGTGATCTCAGCTCACTGCAAGCTCCGCCTCCTGGTTCGCGGCATTTTCCTGCCTCAGCCTCCTGAGTAGCTGGGACTACAGGTGCCCGCCACCACGCCCGGCTAATTTTTTGTGTTTTTAGTAGAGACGGGGTTTCACCGTGGTCTCGATCTCCTGACCTCGTGATCCGCCCTCCTCAGCCTCCCAAAGTGCTGGGATTACAGGCATGAGCCACCGTGCCTGGCCAATTTTGTAGAGACAGGGTTTCCCCATGTTGCCCAAGCTGGTCTTATTGAACTCCTAAGCTCAAGCTGTCCTCCCACCTTGGCCTCCCAAAGTGCTGGGATTACAGGTGTGTGTTACCTGCACAGGTGTTTTATATTTGCCTCACCTCTCTACCAGGTGGCAAATTGAGAAATCAGAGAGTTTAGGGCTGAGAACCAAGAGTTGAAATCTCAGTGACTCTGCTTTGGCAGGTGCAGTGGGAGGAGCTGCTCCCGACTGCCAAGGTCCCAACTCCTGCTGTGTGATCTTGGGGAAGCCAGCCACCCTCTCTGGTACATTCTCCATCAGTGCCTGGAGGGAGTTGGCCTCTGACATCTATCAGATTTGCTATCAGGAGCTTTAGGGCTCTACTGGGACAGGCCCACATTTGCTTTTGTTTCCCACGTTTTGTCCCCCAAGTGCTCGGGGTTGGACATGTGAGCACACAGCAGATGCTCAATAAGTGCTTGCTGAACCTCAGTGATCAGAGAGAGCTCGGTG
The DNA here is from genome assembly GCF_008728515.1 of Papio anubis. NCBI lineage: Eukaryota > Metazoa > Chordata > Mammalia > Primates > Cercopithecidae > Papio > Papio anubis. The sequence continues at coordinate 12,686,410 of NC_044991.1, read as the reverse complement.
GGCCTGTCTGCTGGGTCTGTCATTCTCTTAGCACTGCGGGGGGAGTCCTCTCACATCCCTCCCTGCAGCCTTCTCCTGGGGGATCTTCATGAGGGCAGCTTCCGTAAGTCCTCAGTGATCAACTGAGTGTCCGAATGAATGAATGAATGGTGAGGACAGAATGGGGGGTAAAAAGCCGGGAGAGGCCAGGCACAGTGGCTCACACCTGTAATCCTAGCACTTGGATTGCTTGATCCCAGGAGTTGAAGACCAGCCTGGGCAACCCCATCTTTACCTTGTTATCATGGCAAAATCCCATCTCTACTAAAAATTAAAAAAAAAAAAAATTAGCTGGGTGTGGTGGTGTGTGCCTGTAGTCCCAGCTACTCGGGAGGCTAAGTGAGAGACTCACCTGAGCCTAGGAAGTTGAGTCTGGGAAGTGAGTCTTGATGGTGCCACTGCACTCTATCCTGGGCGACAGGAGTGAGATTGTCTCAAAAGAAAAAAAAAAAAAGAGCGAGGAGGACGCTGAGGGTTAGATGAAGCTGTCCAGGGCCTCTCACTGATGGAGGTGGTCATGACTCCAAGTCCAGTGCTCTTCCTTCTTCTGGAGCAGGGACACCCTGGGGGACCAGGCTGGGTTTAATGGGCAGCCAAGCCCCTGAGGACCTAGGGAAGAGGAGGAGGGCATGGGGGATCTGAGCCAGCTCCACCCCTTCCCCCAACAGGCAGGAAGGACAGGGCAGATCTGTCAGCTTCAGACACCACTGCCCCAGGGGACCCAGCCCTGAGCCCAGGGAGACAGGGAAAGAGGGGGGGACAGGAAGCACCCGGGTCTTCCCCTCCTCCCTTTTGCCCCACCCTCCGCCCCCATCTCTGGCGAGAGAGCTCGCAGCCCCAGGCCTTGGCACTAGGGGGACAAGGGCGGGGTGATGGGGGACAGAAATCCCGTTCTGAGCAAATCCCTTCCTCTCCCTCATTTGGTTTCTGGCCTCAAATTGGGGACTGCCCTGGCAGTCCCTGGAGAGCTTGGCTGGGGCCTTGAGGCAGGAGGGATGGAGCAAGAGGGAGAGGGCACTGCCCACTTATGCCCTTCCTGTGTGCCCAATCCTGTGCAGACCTAGCTGCAGTGTCACTCGACAGGAGGAAGAGCACTGGGCAGGACCTGGGAGACCTCACTGAAAGGCTGGGCTCTGTCGAGAATTGCTGTGTGACCTCGGGTGGGGCACAGCCCCTCTCTGGCCACTGTTGTTCTTCTCATCCGCCAATGTGGTCCAAACCTAGGGCCAAAGATCACAAGCCCTTTGAGGAGTTTTAAAAGACTAATTCCCAGGCCCCATTCTGAGTGGTAGATTTGGGTGGGACATCTGTATTTTTAAATCTTCGCTGCTATTATGATGCACCTGGTGGAGGCACTACTGCCGTAGATGCTCTAAGGGCCCCTCCCCAGCCTCAAAACTCCCACCCCTAGGGCAGGCCACCCCACTCCTGTGTCCTGCTCTGGAAGGCAAGGGTGGCAGTGGCTGGCTGCATCCTCTGGGGTGCCAGCTGGGACACAGGTGGCAGGCCGTGGGGGGCAGGGTGCTGCCTGGGGAGGGTGTGCACTGTGGACCTGCCAGGAACAAATACAGAGGGGCCTGGGAGGGCCCTGAGCTTCCCAGCCAGAGTCTCCCCTCCATCCCCTCTTCTGAAGGCCTCTTCCCCCTGACCTTTCTCCCTTCTTTTCCACTTCGGCCTCCGTCTTGTTTCTTTCTCTGTCCATTGCTCCCTCCTTCTCCTTTTTCTGTCCCCAGCCTCCTCTCTCTGGGAAGCTTTTTAATTTTGACCCCACATCCCACAGTTGGTTGCTCCTGCCTCTTGGTGTCCTTCCTGTCCTGGCCCTCCTGCCCTGGTTCCCTGTCTCTCTCCAGCCCTGTCTCTGTCTCTCCCTGTTTTTCTCTCCCTGATACGTTCTCTCTCTCCCTCCCTCCCTCCATAAATTTCTCTGTCTCTGCCCTGTGCCACCTCTCATCTTCCCTGCCTCTGTAAATGTGGGGAGGACCCTGGAAAATGACAGAGGTGGGGAAAGCTGACAAGTTAGAGAAACCAAGGCTTGTGGAAACCGTGGCAGCCCGCAGTCTTCCCCACCTGGCTCCAGCCCACCTTCCCCAGGCCACCTGGCTCTGTCCCCTGCACACCCTGGGTCACCCTGCCCCTCCCTCGTGCCTGTGCCCGGCTCCGCATCTCCCTCTTCCCATTTCCAGCTTCCCTGACACTGCCCTGGGGCCCTTTCTCTGGCTGTCCTGGGGACCTCACCTCCTGTGAGCTCACAGCTCACTGTCTGTCGAGGGGGTATAGGCAGGAGGTGAGGATGCGTCCGAGCCTCCCTGGAACACGACCCTCACTGAGTCATGGACTGCAGGATTTGTGCCATCTCCTGGCATGAGAGCCAAGGTTGCCCAGATTGATGGAAGAGCAGGTGTTTGTGTCCCCTTCCGGTGAGAGCTTTCCAGCACCCAGAGAGCCAAGATGGCTTGCAGAATTGGGGAAGAGGCAGGGAGAGGGTGAGAAGTGGAAATGGAGGGGCATGTTCTCCCCCTCCCGGGGCCTCAGTTTCTCCTCACAAACTTTTCCCTCTCTCTCATTGTCTAAGTTAGCCTTTCCTTCCCGCCTCTGGTGCGATTGGGGGTGGGGTGGGGCAGGGAATGAGGGGAGGCTGGGCTTTTACTCAACAGAGCAATTTCTCCTGTGATCAAAAGAGGCCATGGCCGCCTCATCTCTCCTCAGAGACCTGCCCTGACAGGTGGTGTCCTGCCTCCAGTCCGTGTTAACCCCCTCAAGGCCAGGGCTGGGCTGAGGGTCTGAGCCTCCCACCTGCCACTTGAAGGGACCTCCCTGGGGTCCGGAGACATCATACTGGCCCTGGGGAGGCTGTGGACTCTGGGCCTCGCACTTACATCTGGACAGGCCTTCTGGCCTCCAGGGCCTGGCGAGAACCTCAGGTGAAGAGTTGCTGTTAGGCTCCCTGGGCAGGTTGGGGTGGTCCTGCTGTCCCACCCTGGAGACTTTATTCCAGGGGCTCTGGGCTGGAAGGAGCCCCTATTCCTTCCAGACTCCCTCTCTGTACCCTCCCCACTGCTGGCCCTGTGGCCCTGGGTGTGGGACATGCAGAGGACTGGCCAGGAGAAGGGTTAAGTCAGGGACTCTTGGGATGGCTTTGGCCACGGCCATTCCTCTGGGAGAAGAGAACAAGGGGCCCATTCTGTGTGTGGGAATTAATAGCAAAGAGTCATCTGGGGTGTCACTCAAGCACTGATCGACTCCCAGAGGAATGTGAGAGGGAGAGAGAGAGAGAGGAGAGGAGAGGTGTGGTGGGGGCTGAGACGGAGATGTCAAAGGCAGGGCATTAGGGTCTGGCTGGTATAGGAGCCCACCCTGGTAGGTGGGCCCGCTGCCCCAAGATGGGTCCTGCTTTTCACCACAGATGCGCCCCCGCCCCTACACAGGATGAAGACCCCCTCCTGTCATTCCCTAACCCAGGGCCTCCCACTTCTGTCTTCATTCCCAGACGGCCGTACCCTCCACCCCGAGGTGGGCCTGTTGGACAGCTGGCCCTGAGTTCCTGGGCTCTCATAGTCTGCTCCCATCTTTGCTGAGAGATCCAGGTGCTCCTTGTGGGAACTGCCCTGGGGATGGTACTGTGGAGTGCCAGCCTGGGGTCCTGAGTTGTACCCTCTGTCCCAGGATCCAGGAGCCCCACTTGCCTGGCTCCAGGCCCAGTTCAGACACATTCCTACCAGGTGGCTGCAGGCATCTTTGGCTGCCTGTGTGTTGGGAAGCTGGAGCTTGTCAGCCATCACAGGGGGCTCAGCCTTCCTCATCTGCTCAGGCCCCTGTGGCAGCCTCAGCCTGGCCTGTGGGTGAGGACCAGCAGGCCTCCCGACATCTGAATGTCACAGCCTAAGAAAGGCCTTGGCGGGGCTCCAGGAGGCCTAGGAGGGCGTGGCGCCCGCCTGCTCCAGTTGTGGGGCTGAGTCAGAATCCTTCCAGGTCATTTGCCTCTGGGTGCCCTGACACCCCTTCCCCTCCCCAGGATCTCAGCCTGGCCACCGAGCTGAAATGAGCCTAGACTCTGTGGGATGCAGAGGCAGTGGGGTGCAGAGGATGAGGGCTTTGGGGCAGTCAGAGCAGGGTACCCCTCTCCCTGGCTCTGTGACCTGGGCAGAGCTCCTTTGTCTCTCTGAGCCCCGGGGTTTCCTCTTGAAAATGGGTCATATCATAACTGGCAGGTTCAGAAGTGAGAGAAGGTAACAGGTGTCAAGTGCCCGACACAATAGCCAACCACTGTGTGTTGTTATTTTTATTATGATGATTATTGTTATTGGAGGACTGGGCAGCCTCCACTGCTGTTGGGCTGGAAGGCACACCGTGCACACCATTTGACTGCCTGGATCTGCACCTGGCAGCCTGTGCCCGCTTGGTGAATCGTAGGGATCCCAGCGCTGTTCCTCCTCAGCTGTGGTTTTGGCGAGGGTGAGCTTCCAGGCCCCCCAGACCTCCTGTGTGCCAGCGTCATTTCCATATCTGGTGACTCATCCTGCTGGTCCTGCCGGAACACGATGCCTCCCCTGACGGCATAGTGCAGGCACAGTGTGTGCAGCCACGGGCCTCAGTTCCTCCCCTGGGAGTTGGCCACCTGCGCCCCCACGGTAGACTGGCATGTTGAAGCCTGAAGGGAGCTTAGTGGTTGTCCAGCTGGATCTTCTTCTTATACTGACAGGGAGCTGAGGTCTAGAAAAGAGAGGGCCTTTCTGGGGCACTGTGGAGTAAACAGAGCTGGCAGGCCCTTCTACATTGGACTGGGAGTCTGGACTCCTGGGTTATTGCCCAAACTTGGATGCTAGGGGCCAAGTGGGCTGGGAAAATTCCTTACTCATAGCTGGGGTGGGGAGAGGACACATGGAGAAAGAAGGTGGAGCCTTTTGCAAACTAAAGTGCTTTCCAAATATGGGGGGTTATTAGGAGGATGGCTTTGGGCCCCACGAGATGGTGCTGACCCTGTGTTTGTCTGCAGTCTGTGCAGGACACTAGGGTGGTTGGTGCCACCAGTCCAGGGGCTGCTGGACACAGGCCGCCCCCCCCCCCCCCGCAGAGGAATAAGCCAACACCATTGAGGAGGGGGCAGCCCAGGGCTCCCTGCCTGGCTTTGGAGGTGTAGGGTGTTTGAAATAAAATTCTTCAACATGCTCAAAGTGAAACTAGCTTCCTTTGGGAACATACGGAGACCACAGGCACTCGACAGGGGCTGACGAGGACCCACCAACTCCGCTGTGGGCTCCATCCCTGCCCTTGGGCTCATAGTTTGGTGACCTCGGCATTCATTATTTTCATTCTAGTTCTCAGTACAGTGCTTGGCACATAGTAGGAACTCAGGAAGTGTTTATGGGATGGAATGGGGTGATGACGTTGAGGCAAGATTAAGGGTATGAATGGAGATGACATCTGCGTCTTGCCTGGAAGCAGAGGGGAGGAAAAGGAGCAAGTGACGAGTGGCGGCTGGCATGGGTGCAGCGCCACTGAGAGAAGGGGTTGAGAGAGGTTAGAGAAGGAATGGAGTCAACACTCCTGAGAGCCCTTCTTTGCCCTGTGGCCTCTTACTTGCAAGCTAGTTCCCCTCTCTGAGGCTCAGTTTCCTTATCTGTAACACAGGGATAATAGGATTTATTCATGAGTTGTTTGTTGCAAGGCTCAAGAATGGTAACACATGGGTCCTGACAGGCTCTCAACCATGCCTCCTGGACACCCAGTGTGTTGTGAACAGAGATCTTTAGAAAGAACAGATAAACATTACAGAAGTATCTTATAGAGACACAGTTGACAGATACATAAATAATGTGAGTTGCATCATATTAGATTCAGAGAGACTAAAGATAGATTTTTAGGGGAATTTGTGAATTTACTCATTTTGGGGATGAGCGCTGGGATGGAGACAGTGAACCCTTGACATTGGAGGCTCCGGGATTATAGAGTTGCTTTGTGGTTTTTTTGGGGTGGAGTCTCACTTTGTTGCCCAGGTGGAGTGCTGTGGCGTAATCTCCACTCACTGCAACCTCTGCCTCCCAGGTTCAAGCGATTCTTCTGCCTCAGCCTCCTGAGTAGCTGGGATTACAGGCATGTACCACCATGCCTGACTAGTTTTTGTATTTTTAGTAGAGATGGGTTTTCGCCATGTTGGCCAGGCTGGTCTCCAACTCCTGACCTCAAGTGATCTGCCCGCTTAGGCCTCTCCAAGTGCTGGGATTACAGGTGTGAGCCACCTCGCCTGGCCAAGTGTTTTTTTTTGTTTGTTTGTTTTTTGTTTTTTGTTTTTTTTGGTGGAATCTCACTCTGTTGCCCAGACTGGAGTGCAGTAGCGTAATCTTGGCTCACTGCAACCTCTGCCTCCTGGGCTCAAGCAATTCTCCCACCTCAGCCTCCTGAGTAGCTGGGACTACAGGCACCTGCCACCATGACCGGCTAATTTTTGTATTTTTAGTAGAGACTGGGTTTCGCTATGTTGGCCAGGCTGGTCCCGAACTCCTGACCTCGGGTGATCCGCCCGTCTCAGCCTCTCAAAGTGCTAGGATTACATGCGTGAGCCACCACACCCGACCTTTTTTTAAAATTTATTTTTTCCCCCAAACTTGGACAAAGCATATCACTTACAGACTTTTTATTGGGCTACAAAAATGCTTAAGAACTAAAGAAGAAAACTCCAGTTCCAAAGTATGCAAAAATAGCAAAATAGAAATTACTCAAAATTTTAAATGGAAAATGAAAAAGACCCTTTAAAACTTGTTTATAGCCAACCAGTTCTATGTAGCATGCGATGTGGGTACATTTCAACATGCCTGATGCAATGTGGGGTCAGTGGGACCCACAAGAGTCTTGGAAGTGTCCAGGGCACTGCAGCCACCGCCTCCCGGCCTCAAGCAATTCTCCCACCTCAGCCTCCTGAGTAGCTGCAATCACAGGCACCTGCCACCATGCCCGGCTAATTTTTGAATTTCTAGTAGAGACCGGGTTTTGCCATGTTGGCTGGGGCCATGGGGCTGGGGTTGCTCAGCAAAGGGAGCTGTGTCTGGGGGCAACTGAGAAGGGCTTCCTGGTGGAGGTGATGTTTGGGTGCAACCTTACAGAGAGAGAAGGGATTGAATAGAGGGAAAAATGGCCTGGTGGTGACTTTTGAGTCTTGAGGTAAAGGGAGATGTGTGAGCAAAGGTTCAGAGAAAGGAACGCACATGGAGAGTTAGAGAGAAAGGTGAGATACTTGGCATGCAAGATACTTTGGAATTAGGATGTGGAGAACAGGGGAGGGGTTAGGGTGACTGTAGAAAGTTTGGTAGAGGCTTATGTACCAGGCTTGGACTTTATCCTAAGGTCAATCAGGAACCATGAGTGAGACAGAGTCTGGCTCTGTTGCCCAAGCTGGAGTGCAGTGGCACGATCTCGGCTTACTGCAACCTCTGCCTCCCAGGTTCAAGCAATTCTTCTGCCTCAGCCTCCTGAATAGCTGGAATTATAGGCGCGCACCACCACACCTCGCTAACTTTTGTCTTTTCAGTAAAGATGGGGTTTCACCATGTTGGCCAGGCTGGTATTGAACTCCTGACCTCAAGTTATCCGCCCACCTCGGCCTCCCAAAGTGCTGGGATTACAGGAATGAGCCACTGTACCCTGCTGGGAGATATTTTAAGAAGGAGGGTGAGGAGGGCGATGGTGACACAGTCAGCCAATTTTTTTTTTTTTTGAGATGGAGTCTCACTCTGTCACCCAGGCTGGAGTGCAGTGTTGTGATCTTGGCTCACTGCAACCTTCGCCTCTCAGGTTCAAGTGATTCTCACACCTCAGTCTCCCGAATAGCTGGGATTACTAGTGCATACCACCATGCCCAGCTAATTTTTATATTTTTATTAGAGATGGGGTTTCATCGTATTGGCCAGGCTGGTCTCGAACTCCTGACCTCAGGTGATTCACCTGCCTCAGCTTCCCAAAGTGCTGGGATTACAGGCGTGAGCCACTGTTCCCGGAACAGTCAGCCTTTTTTTCCCCAAGTTCACTCTTAAAGCATTGTGGCAGCTGCATGGTTGCTAGGGGAGGGAGGTGCTGGAGACTGGAGGCCAGAGACCCATTAGGAGATTAGGAGACTAATTTTTTTTTTTTGAGATGGGGTGTCGCTGTGTTGCCCAGGCTGGAGTGCAGTGGCGTGACATAGCTCGACGTAGCTGACATAGCTCCTCAGCTAAAAAAAATCCTGCTGCCTCAGTCTCCAGAGAGTAACTTGGACTACTACAGGCATGCATCTCTGTGTTTGGCTAATTTTTATTTTTATTTTTTGTAGAGTTGCGGGAGTCTCACTATATTGCTCAGACTGGTCTTGAACTCCTGGCCTCAAGTGACCCTCCCACCTTCCTGAGCTCCTGATGGCATAAGCCACCACACCTGGCCAGAGGCTGGAGCATTAATCCTGGTGAAAAATGATGAGAACCCATATTAGGATGGGTCCTAGGTAGGGAGGGAAGAAGAGGAGAGATTTGAGAACAAGTCAGGCAGTGGTTGGAGTGAAGGAAGTCGGAAATAGGTGGTAATAACACCCCTGCCACTTCCTGAGTGCTTACTGTGGGCCAGCTGCTTTCTACCTATAAGACATGCATATCTACGCACTGAGTTCTCATGACTGCCAGAATGGAGCAAGAGATGGCAGGCAGGCGTGATTAACTGGAATCTGCAGAATCCATACATGCCCTGCAGTTAAAAACCAATGGCTAACTTGATTACCTCTGTAAAGGAAACAATAAATAAATAAAAACCAGTGTCAAAAACCATGTCATAGGCCAGGCGCAGTGGCTCACGCCTGTAATCCTAACACTTTGGGAGGCCAAGTTGGGCAGATCACTTGAGGCCAGGAGCTCGACACCAGTCTGGCCAACATGGTGAAACCCCGTCTCTACTAAAAATACAAAATTAGCACGCCTGTAATCCCAGCTACTTGGGAGGCTGAGGCAGGATAATCACTTGAACCTGGGAGGTAGAGGTTGTAGTGAGCCAAAATTGGGCCATTGCACTCCAGCCTGGGCAAAAAGAGCGAAACTCCATCTCAGAAAACGAAACAAAACAAAACAAAACCATGTGATGGATATTTGTTGTAGACAAATTAGAAAATATAGAAAAACAAGAAGAAAGGCCGGGTGCCATTGGTTTTTAACTGCAGGGCATGTATAGATTCTGCAGATTCCAGTTAAATCAGGTCTGCCTGCCATCTCTTGCTCTATACTGGCAGTTATGAGAACTCGGTGAGTGGATATGCATGTCTTATAGGTAGAAAGCACCTGGCCCACAGTGAGCACTCAGGAAGTGGTAGGGGTGTTATTACCACCTATTTCCAACGTCCTTCACTCCAGCCTCCTGAGTAGCTGGGACTATAGGTGTGTGCCACCATGCCCGGCCAAGTTTTGTTTTGTTTTAGTAGAGTCAGGGTTTCACCATATTCGCCAGGCTGATGTCAAATTCCTGGCCTCAAGTGATCTGCCCACCGCACCTTCCCAAAGGGCTGGGATTACAGCATGTGAGCCACCTTGAATACCAGGTTTAAGAGTTTGGAGTTGGCCGGGTGCGGTGGCTCACACCTGTAATCCCAGCACTTTGGGAGGCTGAGGCGGGTGCATCACAAGGTCAGGAGATCGAGACCATTCTGGCTAACACGGTGAAACCACATCTCCACTAAAAAGTACAAAAAAATTAGCCGGGTGTGGTGGCAGTCGCCTATAGTCCCAGCTACTCGGGAGGCTGAGGCAGGAGAATGGCATGAACCCAGGAGGCGGAGCTTGCAGTGAGCTGAGATCGCACCACTGCACTCCAGCCTGGGTGACACAGCAAGACTCCGTCTCAAAAAAAAAAAAGAGTTTGGAGTCCTAATGGGGAACCACAAAGAATTTCAGCTCAGGGGTGATGGAACCCTATAGACCTTTAGGCAGCTCATCCTGGCCAGGTGGAGGAAAGACTGATAGCAGGAGAGCCGGTACTGGCCTGGACGCCAGAGAGGAGAGCTCCCCCAGCAAAACATTAGGATGGAAGGAAGTTGGTGATCAACTAGGTGTGCAGGAGGCAGGGTGAGGGGTTGTCAGGCAAAATGGGAATGGAGGGGCGATGTAATCACCTAAAATGACAAGACCCAGAGCAGTGCCCTCTGAGCGAGGTCTGCAGAGTGGGACCCCCTTGCGCTGTTGGTCACTGGTCCTCAGCAAGGTCAGAGATTAGTACAGAACTCAGACAATTATAGTCTAGAAACTCCTGTAACAATTTGACATGGCTGCAATTTCCAAGAGTGTGATTCATTTTAATAATTCTTTTTTATGGTATGTTACAGAAGTATTGGTCCGCAAAGAATTGGTTTTAAAAAACCTTGGGCCAGATGTAGTGGCTCATGCTTGTAATGCCAACATTTTGGGAGGCCGAGGCAGGAGGACCACTTGAGGCCAGGAGTTCAAGACCAGCCCGGGCAACCTAGTAAGACACCATATCTACTGAAAAAAAATTAGCCGGGTGTGGTGGCACATGCTTGTTGTCCTAGCCACTTGGGAGGATTTCTTGAAACCAGGAGGTAGAGGCTGCAGTGAGCCATGATGGCACCACTGCATTCTAGCCTGGGCAGGAGAGTGAGGCCCCATCTCTAAAAAATATATATATATTTTTAAAAATTGTTTGCTCTTCACTCCATTGAGCTGCAAAAACGCTGATCTAGATGGACACTGGGACATAGGGAGGGCAGCGAGGCAGTGAGCAGGCATGTGGGCAGCTGTGCACACATCCAGGGACCTGGGATTATTTCTGGGGTCAGAGTGATCACGGGGAGCTAACCACAGCCACCCAGCCAATAGCAAGGGCCACCTTCCAGTCACTCACTCAGCAAATATTTAGCAGGCACGTTCTACGTGCCAGGCCAGGTGCTGAGGCACATGTTGGGAAAACGGAGACAAGGCAGGTTCATCCCTTCCTCTTGGAGTTGATACCCACTCACACTAGTCTCCAAGGGTCATTCCAGAAGGGAAACTTCAACCTGGCTCTGGGGAGGAGTGGGCAAGGGGAGCAAGGAGCAGCTTTTCCACCCTACCCGGTCCATTGCCCCCACAGATCCCCCAAGAAGGGCCTGACTTGAGGAGGCAGCAACAGGGGGAAGGACAGGGAACAGGACTTGGGTCAGCAACCATAGCCCCAGCTCTGTCACCTCTGTTTATGCCGTTGTCCCGGGGAGCCTGTCATCTCGGAGCTCCAGCTTCCACATCTGCATGGTGGGGATCCTGGGGTCCTCCTGCCTCACCCAACAGAGGCCTGGATTAGAATGAGCTTGGGAGAGGACAGTGGGTTGACTTGTGATCATGGTCCAAATTTCCAGGGTGCACCCTGCTTCTGTCTTCTTGTAGAGCTTCTGGAAGCCACAAGTGCACACATCTGAAAGGAACTTGGAATTTACTGGTACGGGTGCTCCATTTTACAGGACTGAGAGGCCTGGAGGGAGACAGATGTGGCTAAGGTTGCCCGTGGTGAGCAGCAGAGTGGGAACATGAACCTAGATCCCCAACTGGACATCTGGCACCCTGAAAGCCTGAGGGAAGGGCACTCCCAGAGTGCCGTGAAAATCTGAATGACAGAGACCGAGTCTCCGGAAAGCCCCCAGCCCCTTCTTCACTAGGTCTCCTGATAGCAGCCAGCGAGGACTGCCCAGGGTGGCGGGAACCTTTCAGGAAGGCAGAGGGAGGGTGGGCTTAGCCATAGGGCAGACCGTGAGGGGCTCACAGGGCATGAGGTGGCCCAGGCAGGCAGCACTAGGGTGGCTGGCAGATAGGAGGGGGACCCAGCAGCAGAGACCCATGTCAGGGGGCAGGGCTCCAGACCTGTGAGGGATGTGGCTAAGGTTGACCTGGAAAAAGGAACACTGGGAGCCCGGGAGGTGGAAGGACACTGGAGGAGCTGGCGGTGGACAGAGCAGGGTCGCCCCCATGCCTCCAAGACCTGCTGTAACATCTGCAAAATGAGATGGAAAGCTGTGCCTCCCAGGGCTCCTGGTGGCTGGCAGATGACAGAGAGGGCGCCACGGGCCTCCAGTTCTTCCCAAGTCTCCCGGGGCCTCATCTGGGCCTGGCAGCAGCAGGCCCTCTGCAAAGACTTGCTGAATTAACAAATGCCTGAGGGGGGGAGAGGGGAACTCTCACTAGTTGTGGTCGTGGTTGATTTCTGTCCTGAAGAATGGGGAATTATGGCGTTGCTGGGCTCCCTGTGATGGGGCAGCGAGACTGAGGCCTGCGCGAGTGAGTATAAACGCTGTGGTCTGTGTGCAGCCCGTTTGTCTTCAGGGCTGTGCCATGGCAGGCCCCCTCTAGCTCCTCTGTCACTTTACAATAAACTCTCTGGGTGCGGTGGCTCACGCCTGTAATCCTAGGACTTTGGGAGGCCGAGGCCGGTGGATCACCTGAGGTCAGGAGTTTGAGACCAGCCTGGCCAACATGGAGAAACCCCGTCTCTACTAAAAATACAAAAGATAGCTGGGCGTGGTGGCACCTGCCTCTAATCCCAGCTACTCATGAGACTGAGGCAGGAGAATCACTTGAACCCAGGAGGCATAGGTTGCAGTGAGGAGAGATTGTGCCACTGCACTCCAGCCTGGTTACAGAGAGAGACTCTGTCTCAAAACAAAACAAAAAATAAAACATTAAAAAAGCCAGGCGCTGTGGCTCATGCCTATAATCCCAGCACTTTGAGAGGCCGAGGTGGGCAGATCACCTGAGGTCAGGAGTTCAAGACCAGGCTGGTCAACATGGTAAGACCTCGTCTCTACTACAAAAAATTAGCCGGGCATGGTGGTGCATGCCTATAATCCCAGCTACTAGGGAGGCTGAGATGGGAGAATCACTTGAACCTGGGAGGTGGAGGTTGCAGTGCGCCGAGATCATGCCACTGCACTCCAGCCTAGGTGACAGAGAGAGACTGTGTCTCAAACAACAACAACAACACATTAGAAAAGCCAGGTGCGGGGGCTCAATCCTGTACTCCCAGCACTTTGGGAAGCCTAGGCAGGTGGATCACCTGAGGTCAGGAGTTCGAGACCAGGCTGGCCAACATGGTAAGATCCCGTCTCTACTACAAAAAATTAGCCAGGCGTGCGCCTGTAATCCCAGCTACTAGGGAGGCTGAGGTGGGAGAATCGCTTGAACCCACGAGGCAGAGGTTGCAGTGAGCTGAGATTGCGCCACTGCACTCCAGCCTGGGTGACAGAGCAAGACTCCTTCTCAAAAATAAGAAATGAATTCATGTGCATCTTCTGCACTCTTCTGCTCTCCCTCATGTTCCTTTTTGGACCAAGGTAGTGAACACACCTCGCTAAAAATAATTACCAGTAAAGGTAATTATTTCAGTTGCTATAATTATAATATAGGACTCAACTCTGGGAATTGGGGTAAGAGCAGGGCTTGAATTCTAGTTGCTGAGAGGAATCTAGTGGTAGACACCAAGCATGAGCAGAAGCTGTGACCAGAGGACCCAAGCCTGGGGCACTGGCAGGAAAGTGGCAGAATGTGCTGGCAAAGAGCACAGATGGTGGAGCCAGGTGAGCTGGGCTGAATAATCATGGGCTTGGTTAATAGCTCCGTGCCTCAGTTTCCTCATCTGTAAAATGGGGAGAATGATAGTGATACTTTCAGGGGTTATTGTGATCTATGAAAAACACTTAGAAGAGTACACATTAAATACTCCTTTAACTGGTATATGTTGAACACCTACTATGTGCCATGCATTCTTGGGCCCTCAGGCTACATCACTGAACTGTAACTGAAATACATGCAAATTCCAGCTGAAAGAAATAAAAAGCAATGAGGCTGGGTGCAGTGGCTCACACCTGTAATCCCAGCACTTTGGGAGGCCGAGGTGGGTGAATCACCTGAGGTCTGGAGTTCGAGACCAGTCTGGCCAACATGGTGAAACTCCGTCTCTGCTAAAAATACAAAAATTAGCTGGGCGTGGTGGCGCATACCTGTAATCGCGGCTACTAGGGAGGCTGAGGTGGGAGAATCGCTTGAACCCGGGTGTTAGAGGTTGCAGTGAGCCGAGATTGTGTCACTGCACTCCAGCCTGGGTAACAGAGCAAGACGGACACCATCTCAAAAAAAAAAAAAAAAAAAAAAAAAAAAGCAGTGAGTTAATTTTACATAGTATGATATGTGGACAAGTGGAGCAGGGAAAGGGGTGTCAGGAGTGGAGGGGACAGTGATGGAGGGGCAGGTCCCTCTGAGAAGGTGGCATATGCATGAAGACTTGAAGTTGCAGAGGCAGTTGGGCACTTGGGTATCTGGGGAGGAACATTCCAGACAGAAGGAACAACCGTGCAGAGGCTCCAGGTGGGAGCATGGCTGGAGCGTTCTGAGGACAGCCAGGAGGCCAGTGCAGCTGGCACAGAGTGAGCGAGGGGGACAGAGAGGAGGAAGAGGTTCGAGGGACCACCAGATGGTCACTGCGGCGACACAGGCTCATACTCCAAGGGCAGTGGGGCTGCGGAGGGTTTAAGCAGAGCAGAGATGGGCCCTGATCTCTGTGTTCACAGGATTGCTATCTACTCTGTTGAGAATGGTCCAAGGGGGTTAGAGCAGAAGTTGGGAGGCCAGGGAGGAGGCCCCTGAAGTATTTCAGAGGAGAGGCGATGGCAGGGGTCAGGGAGTGGGGGGTGGCCTGGGGGGCCACAGTGGCAGTGGTGAGAAGTACCCAGTTTTCTGGTTGGGTTTGGTTTTCCTCTTTTAAAATTATGTTTTCGACAGCTTCACTTAGGTACAGTTGATATACAATAAACTGCACATGTTGAAAAGGTGCACTTGGATGAGTTTTGACACATGTATGCATCACACATGAAACTCTATCACCATAATCAAGTAAACAAACACATCCACCATTCCCAGACTTTCCTCTTGCCCGTTTGTCATCCCTCCCTTTACCCCACCCTCTCCCTAGGCAACCACGTGCAGTCACTGTAGATTAATCTGCATTTTCTAGGATTTTTATCTAAATGGAATTGTACAGAATATACTCATTTTTGTGTGTGGTCTGGCTTCTGTCCCTCAGCATAATTGTTTTGAGATTTATCCGTGTTGTGTGTATTTGTAGTTTATCCTTTTTATTACAGAAGAATATGTCATTGTATGGCTAGACCATAATTTGTTTATCCCTTCACCTGTTGATAGACATTTGGGTTGTTTCCAGATTTGGGCTATTACAAATAAAGCTCCTGTGAACATTCATGTACAAGTTGTGTGGACATACGCTTTCATTTCTTGTAGGTAAATAGCCATGAGTGGAATGCCTGGGTCATGGGGTATGTATATTTAACTTTTAAAGAAATGATCAAGTCTGGGCGTGGTGGCTCATGCCTGTAATCCCAGCATTTTGAGAGGCTGAGGTGAGAGGATTACTTGGATCCAGAAGTTCAAGACCAGCCTGGACAACATAGCAAGACCCCATCTCTATTAAAAGTAAAAATATTAACTAGATGTGGCAGTGTACACCTGTAATCCCAGCTACTACAGGCTGAGGTGGGAAGACTGCTTGAATGCAGGAGTTTGAGGTTGCAGTGAGCTGTGATTACAGCACTGCACTCCAGCCTGGACAACTGAGCAAGGCCTTGTCAAAAAAAAAAAAAGAGAAAGAGGGGAGAGAGAGAGAGAAAGAGAGAAAGAAAGAAAAGAAAGAGAAAGAAAGAAAGGAAAAGAAAAGAAAAAGAAAAGGATCAAACTGTTTTCCAAAGTAGCTGTACCGTTTTACATTTCCACCATCGAGGTTTGAGAGTTCCAGTTCCTTCACCCTGTACAACACCTGGTCTCATCAGTTTCTAAAATTTTAGGCATTCTAATAAATATGTATATGTAATAAATATGTAGTAATAACTCCGTGTGTGTGTGTGTGTGTGTGTGTGTGTGTTTTTCCTTTGAGATGGAGTCTTGCTGTGTCACCCAGGCTGGAGTGCAGTGGCGCAATCTTGGCTCACTGCAACTTCCGCCTCCCAGGTGTAAGCAATTCTCCTGCCTCCACCTCCCAAGTAGCTGGGATTACAGGAGCACACCACCACGCCCAGCTAATTTTCGTATTTTTGTTAGAGACGGGGTTTCGCCATGCTGGCCAGGCTTGTCTCGAACTTCTGACCTCAGGTGATCCACCTGCCTCGGCCTCCCAAAGTGCTGGGATAACAGGTGTGAGCCACTGCGCCCAGCCTTAACGGTATCTTTTGAAGAGAAAAAGTTTTGAATTTTGAGGAAGTATAAGTTATCAATATTTTCTTTTATGAGTTATGCATTTAATGTCATATCTAGGAAATCTTTGCCCGACTAAGTTCCCAAATACTATCTTCTATATTTTCTTCTAAAAGTTTTATAGTTTTAGATTTAACGTTTTTAGATTTAATGATCTGTTTCTTTCTTTCTTTTTGAGACAGGGTCTTGTTTTGTTACTCAGGCTGGAGGGCAGTG
Source organism: Papio anubis (assembly GCF_008728515.1). Taxonomy (NCBI): domain Eukaryota; kingdom Metazoa; phylum Chordata; class Mammalia; order Primates; family Cercopithecidae; genus Papio; species Papio anubis. The sequence continues at coordinate 12,669,914 of NC_044991.1, read as the reverse complement.
GAATGATTGCAGCTCACTACAGCCTCAATCTCCCAGGCTCAAGTGATCCTCCCACCTCAGTCTCCTGACTACAGGCATTCTCACCATGCCTAGCTAATTTTTGTAGAGGCAAGGTTTTACCATAGTGCCCAGGCTGGTCTTGAACTCCTGGGTTCAAAGTGCTCCCAAAGTGCTAGGATTACAGGTGCGAGCCACTGCACCCAGCCTTGTGATCTGTTTCGAGTTAATTTTAAAAAATATGGTGTCAGATAAAGGTTATGGTTCTTTTTTTTTTTTTTTTTTACACATGCTTATTCAATTGTTTGAGTGCTGTTTATTGAAAAGACTGTTCTTTCCCTATTGACTTGTCTCTTATACCTTAGTTGAAAATCAGTTGACCACATGTGTGGGTCTATTCTTGGGCTCTTTATTTTTCCACTGATGTATGCCTTTATGTCAATGCTACACTGACTTGATTATTATAGGCTTGTAAATCTTGAGATCAAGTAGTACAAGTCCTCCAATTCTGTTCTTCTTTTCAAAATTCCTTTACTAGTCTGGATCCTTTGCGTTTCCATGTAAATTTCAACATCAGCTTGTTAATTTCTTTAAAAAACGCTTGCTGACATTTTTTTTTTCTTTACTGGGATTGAATTAAATCTATAGTACAATGTGGGGAGAATTGATATCTCAGCAACATTTAGTTTTTTGATCCATGAATGTGGTGTATCTCTGCATTTATTTTTGTCTTCCTTAATTTCTTTCAGCAACATTTATTTATTTAAAATTTTATTTCTTTTTTCAGCATAATAAAGCACCAAGCAATCAGTAATATAAGTTTCATGTAGAGGTCTTCACATCTTTTGTTAAATTTATCCCTAAGTATTTTATATTTTTATGCTTTTTTTTTTTTGAGACAGAGTCTTGCTCTGTCGCCTAGGCTGGAGTGCAGTGGTACAATGTTGGCTCACTGCAACCTCCACCTCCTGGGTTCAAGCGATTCTTGTGCCTCAGCCTCCCAAGTAGCTGGGATTACAGATGCCCACCACCACGCCCAGCTAATTTTTGTATTTTTAGTAGAAACAGAGTTTTGCCATATTGGCCAGGCTGGTCTCGAACTCCTGACCTCAAGTGATCCTCTTGCCTTGGCCTCCCAAAGTGCTGGGTCTACAGGTGTGAGCCACTGCACCTGGCCTGTTTTTACATTTTAGTTTGAAATAATTTTAGATTTACAGAAGCATTACCAAGACAGTACAAAAAATTCCCATATATACTTTTCCCAGCTTCGTCTATGTTAAGATTTTACATAATTATGGTATACTTACTAAGAAATTAGCATTGGTAAAATACTATAACAGAAGTACAGTCTTTATTCAGATTTCCTCAGTTTTTCCATTAATGTCATTGTTGTTGTTGTTGTCGTTCTTCCAGGATCCAAGCCAGAATCCCACATTACATTTACTCGCCATATCTCCCAGGTGTCCCCCTAACTGTTGACAGTTCCTCAATTCTCTATGTTTCATGACCTTGACATTTTTGAAGCTTACAAGTCAGGCATTTTGTAGTATGTCCCTCAACTTGTTTTTTTTCTGGTGTGTTTTCAAATGAGGGTGTAGATTTTGGGGAAGAACACCACAGAGGTGATTGCTCTTGTCATCACGTCATTGCAGGGGGTATGTGATATTGATATGTCTTATTCATGGTGATGTTAGCCAGTCCTCTGAGTTAAGATGGTGTCTTCTCCACTGTAAAAACAGCTATCTTCATATTCTATCTGTTAGAAGTGAGTCACTAAGTCCAGTTCACACTCAAGGAGATGGAAATGAAGCTGCACCTCCTGCCCCACAGAGCTTATTCTAGCACTCCCTCATTGCTTAGTTGTGATTTCCTTCCTTCCTTCCCTTTCTTTCTTTTTCTTTTTTTCATACAGAGTCTCACTCTGTCGTCCAGGCTGGAGTGCAGTGGCATGATCTTGGCTCACTGCAACCTCTGCCTCCTGGTTTCAAGTGATTCTCCTGCCTCAGCTTCCTGAGTAGCTGGGATTACAGGCACATGCCACCATGCCTGGCTTATTTTTGTATTTTTAGTAGAGATGGGTTTTCTCCATGTTGGCCAGGCTGGTCTCGAACTCCTGACCTCAGGTGATGCACCCGCCTTGGCCTCCCAAAGTGCTGGGATCACAGGTGTGAGCCACCACGCCTGGTCAGTTGTGACTTCTTTCTTAAGCAGAGAGAATTCTTGCTCTCATTATCTATAGCATATTTACCTATTTGTTCAAACTCTGTGTACATGTAAAATGGTCTCAGAATTCCTAACTTACACCCTTGTCAAAACCAACTTTACTAGCTAGCATACAGTGTTTGTGTATAGTTCTTTTTGTCTTTAGCCGTACGGTATCTAGTAAAAACACCACTACACAAAGTTATTTAGGTCACCTCATTCTCTCTCCACATTCTTCAGTTTCATTCTGATTTATAATACAAATGTATCCCCAAGCTATCCCTAAAAGTTTCATGTTTTGTGATGTGATTTTAAATATTTTAAAAAGTAATTTCTAGTTGTTTGTTGCTTGCATATAGAAATATAATGGACTTGTGACTGGGCGTGGTCACAATAGCCTAGCTAATTTTTGAATTTTTATTGGAGATGGGGTTTCACCATGTTAGCCAGGATGGTCTCAATCTCTTGACCTTGTGATCTATCTGCCTCAGCCTCCCAAAGTGCTGGAATTACAGGCATGAACCACTGGGCCTGGCCTGGCTAATTTTTTTATTTTTATTTATTTTTTTTTTTGAGATGGAGTCTCGCTCTGTCACTCAGGCTGGAGTGCAGTGGCACGATCTCGGCTCACTGCAAGCTCCGCCTCCTGGGTTCATGTCATTCTCCGGCCTCAGCCTCCTGAGTAGCTGGGACTACAGGCGCCCGCCACCACACCCAGCTAATTTTTTGTATTTTTAGTAGAGATGGGGTTTCACCGTGGTCTCGATCTCCAGACCTTGTGATCCGCCTGCCTTGGCCTCCCAAAGTGCTGAGATTATAGGCGTGAGCCACTGCACCTGGCCTAATTTTTGTATTTTTAATAGAGATGGGGTTTCACCAAGTCAATCAGGCTGGTTTTGAACTCCTGACCTTGAGATACACCTGCCTCAGCCTCCCAAAGTGCTGGGATCACAGGTGTGAGCCACCACACCCAGCCTGAGGCTAGGACTTCTAATACAGTGTTGAATAGAAGTGAGATTGGATATTCTTGGTGTGCTTTGAAGGTAGAGCTGACAGGATTTCCTCAAGGACTGGAGTGTTAGTGATTATTATGAACATCAAACTTCTGTTGGAGAAAGAGTTGGTGCCCATGGAAGGGGCCTGAGGCTCTAGCTGGGGTGGTGGGGCTGGTTTGTGGGGGAGCAGAGAGGTTCAGGGTGTTGTCAGGAGCCCCTGCTCGGCAGAGGTGAGAGGTGGGTGAACAGGAGACTTTCCCATGTGTCTTCCTTCGTCTAGTTTGGGCTTGAACCTGAAGGAACTAACTGGACTCAATGTGATCTGGGGGAAGGAAGACAGGCTGAGACCTGTTTGGGGATCAACTCTGGAATAGGTCCTTGAGCACTCCTCTCTCCCTCAACCCCATATTTCTGCTTTTGGGTCCCCCATCCAAAGCAGTTGAATAGGCAGGAAAGGTTCCTGGATTTGGAGTTAGGAGCCTTGGGTTGGAATCCTGGCTCTGTAAATGCAGCTCTATGACCTGAGAGGTGTCCCAGCCTCAGCTGCCCCCTCTGTGGGGGCCATGATAGAAAGACAGGGGAGTTGTGAGAATCCTCAATGCAACACCACCACCACCACCAACAGCCACACCTGTCTAACCTTAACCATGTGCCAGGCTCTGTTCTAAGCACCTTATTTTTGTTTATTTACTTAACTTCCCAAGTTTCTGTGAGATCGGTATTATTATTATCCTCATTTTACTGATGGAGTAAAGGACCCCAGGTCTCGTAAGTGGCGGTGGGGGCGCGTCTGAGTCTCGGCCTCTGCTGGAACTGCCTGTTGTGCTTTTGCTTGTGTGGCCTCCTCTGCTCAAGCATCTGCCCCTCCTGGAACTCTCCCCCGATGGTCTTCCCTACTCTCTAGCCCACTCTAGCAGTGTCAGGCCCACTGCCCTGGGTTCCTACACACTCATCCTCTATGTTCCCTTCATGTTAGGGGCTATGTCTTGCTCTGCCTCACACCCGCTATGTCTAACCAGGGACTCAGCACCCACTGGGGCATCAGTGAATCTGTTTTGCCCTGAAAGGCACAGCTGGGCCAAAGCCTGGGGTCATCATGATGTAGACCCAACGGGCTCTGACCATACCCTTGGGGGTCACTTCAGAAGGCGTCCTCCAATGAGGCATTACTCTGGACAAAGCCCCGGCCCAAAGGCATTTGGGAGCCTGCTCCTCCCTCTGCGCCTCCACCAGCCGTCCCCGGGATGCTCCAGGAAGTGCTGTGCTTGACACACACCCCCATCCGCCACCTCCCAGAGAAGGGACCATTGTGTCCGAAGGGTTAACGAGGGATGCAAGGAAGGGGCTCTTTAGCCATGATGCCCTCTGACCTTTCATAAATCAGAGGGGCTGGGGGGCGAGGGGGCTGCTTGGCAGGACTTGGTGGGGTGGGGGCTTAGAAGCAGCTGCGCGCGACGTTGACATTGTTCCCACCATTCTAAGTGCAACAAATCCCTCTATTGTGTTCCTGGTTTATCTGGTTCCTCTTGTTTATGAGCAGGGCTCCTTTGGCAGTGGTTCCAGCCCTGGGCGGGTGGAAAGAGTGCTGGCACGCACCGCGGGGGGAGGGGGCGGGAGGGGGCCGCCATCAATGCCCGCATTGTCCCCGCGCTTTTTGTTTCTACTGTAATGACATGTTGGAAGAGAGAGAGAGAGAGAGAGAAGGAAAAAAAAAAAAAAAAGATACAAGCTGGGGAGGGAAGAGGAGGGCAGAAAAGAAAGAGCAGAGCAAGGGCCTGGTGTGGATTGATGTCTGGGCCTGGGCGGATGTGCCGGCAGCTGGGCGGCCGGGCGAGATGGAGCCAGGCCGGGGTGCCGGGGGGCAGTGCAAGGGGCCAGCCAGCCCCCCACCCCAGCCTCTGCTGCCTGGCACCAGGTCCCCCCACCACCCTCCAGCCCTCCTGAGGCAGCTGTGGGGCTGTGCCTGAGCAGGGCAGGTGCCAGGGTCTGGGGTCCGCATCCTCATGTGCCCTGGCCTTGCTGTGCCACCCAAGGCCGCCTCTCTAGGTCTAGGTGCCCAAAGCCTGCAAAACTGGGGTGCTGGGGAAGAAAGGCTCTTCTGGGGTTTTTGGAAATGATGATGTGTCCTCCCCAGTCATGGGTCTGTGCGTCTGAGCTTGGGGTGGAATAGGGGACTCATACTAGGACAGAAAGCCCTGAACTGCCCCCAGAGTGACGGTGTTCAATGTCAGCTTGGCTCTGGGGGTCTGTCTGCCATCTGGGCCTGGTCCAGATGTGGGGGCAGGAGCTGAGAAGAACCTCAGTAGGGGAGGGTGGGCCCTGGTCCCACCTGGCTCTGCCAAGGGCTCCCAAGTTGTTTGCCATCTCTGGGCCTATGGGTCTCTCCCTCTTCAGCTAATGGGCTGTAGGGTCCTTCCAGATCTGGCAGTCTGGGCTGTATCTAGGACTATGTCCAGGTTGTAGGGAAGAGCCCAGAGCACCTGAATGGGTCATGCAATCTCATCAGCATCTCAGGGCTGGAGGGGCCCTCTGAGGCTGTGACCTCTCCCTGCATCTTCCTGTAGGTCTCTCTGTAGCCCCAGCCAAGAAGTCACCCGCCCCCGCTGGCACAGTTCCAGTGACATGGAGCTCACTCCTCACATGGCTTGCTCTGTCCTTGCCCAGCCCAAGCTTTTGGGAAGTTCTTTCTGAACTCTGTCTCCCTGCAGCTTCTACCTTTTCGTTCCAGTTCTACTCATTGGAACCATATGGAACAAGTTAAGCCTCCCTGAGAATTGGTTTCCTCACCTGAAAATGGGCATGATTGTCCCTGCCCTCCTGCCACATAGCAGAGGCTATAATGTGGGCCCTATAATGTGGCCATAAGGTGGAACATTATCCAGATCCTCCTGGGCTTCAGCTAGGAATTTCTGTCCTGGGAAACCCGTGGGGACCATCCCTCATATGACGGAGGGCAGAGTTTGCGGAGAGGATTGGCTTAGAGTGAGGACTCAAGCTATAGCCAGGGCAAGACCTCAGGCTGTGATCGGAACCAGGGCTTGTCTGTGGCTGGGGTGAAAGTTCATCTGGGAGAGGGCAAAGGCTCAGTCTGAAGTCAAGATCAGGGCTTAGGCTTGAGCCAGGTTAAGGGTTCAGTGTAGGGTTAGGATCAGGGCTCAGTTTATAGACAGAGTCAGAGATAGGGTAGGTGTTCATTCTGGACTTAGGATAATGGTTCACTCTGGGGTCTGCAGGGTAAATATTCATTTTTTATTTCAGGATCAGAGTCCAGTTTGTGACCAAGAGCAAGGCTCGTAAGTGTCATTTTAGATTTAGAATCAAGCTGAAGTGGGGGTCAGGGTCTGGGTCAGGCCTCAGGCTTAGGGTGGGGTCAAGGCCCCAGGCTATCACCAAGTTCTGATAGATAATCTCTAACTAGTGCCACGGCTCCATCTGGGGCTGGGCTGGGGTCAGGACTCCATCTGAGGCTGTGTTTTGACTGTGAGGTGGCCCAGGCTGGGCTGACTCCTGAATGTACAGTTTTTGCATCTTCTCCCTGCTGAGAGTCCACCAAAGTTTTCCATGGTAGACCCCAGTCTCTGGAAGTTATCACCAGAGCAGGCAGCACCAGGACATGCCCATAGGTTCAGCAGCGGGGAGATGAGGCCAGATGCATGAGCGTGTCCTCTCCCCAGGCAGCCCATGGGAGGAGGCCAGTGTGTGACGCATGAGAGCCGGAGAGGCTGGGGTCAGATTGAGGGAAGAAGTTGGTCTCTGGAGGGCCAGGATGACTTGGGCACATGAAATCCCCCCTCTCCAGGGAGAACCAGGCCATTAGCCTCAGGATTTCCAAAAGATCTTGGGGATGCTTTGGGGCTGGGAAACATGGCTAACATGGAGAAGAGTAAGCCAGGGAGGGAGGGGGTGGAAGACGTCGGACCAGGAGAGAAGGAGGTGTGGGGGCATCTGGCCCTTTCCCTGTGCACATGGCTGTGTGTCGGTGGACTGGGAAGGTGTACATGTGTGTGGGTATCTGTGTTGGAGTGATGGGGACTTCACACATGTTGGAGGCACAGTGTGGCTGTGGGCGGGGTCAGAGTAGGGGTAAGATGACACCCTCCACATCCCCCATTCCTAAGCTGCTGGTGCCGCTTCTTCAGCCCCCGGGCTTGACATTCCCCAAGGGTCCCGGCCATCCCCATGTGACTGGCATCTGTGCCCTGGGCAACCATCAGCTGAGAGCCCATGACCACTGCCCAGCAGCTGGAGACACTCCAGGAGCAGTCTGCCCTGGAGCAGTCCATGGCCTCGCAAGGACCTCCTTGGGGATGGTTGGGGAGTGAGCCCCTCAGGTTACAGATGTGGTCATGACCCCATGGATCACACACCTCCCCTCCCTGATCCCCCAAGCACACCCTGAAAATGGCCAGGTTCACAGGAATCTGCCCAGGAAGTAGATCTGCCCAAGGCAGAGAGAGGGAGGGGGGACACGGTGGTGGGGGCACCAGGGAAATCAGGCCATTGTCTGGGAGAAGGTGGCATTCCCTCCTCACATGGGCGGGGCCCACAGCAGTTCATGTCCTCACTGGCCTTTTAAGAAGTCTGGTGGGGCTGGGTGTGGTGGCTTACGCCTGTGCCCTCCCAGCACTTTGGGAGGCAGAGACAGGTAGATCACCTGAGGTCAGGAGTTCAAGACCAGCCTGACCAACATGGAGAAACCCCATCTCTACTAAAAATACAAAATTAGCGGGGCGTGGTGGCACATCCCTGTAATCCCAGCTACTTGGGAGACTGAGGCAGGAGACTCACTTGAACCCAGGAGGCAGAGGTTGCAGTGAACCAAGATCATGCCATTGCACTCCAGCCTGGGCAACAAGAGCGAAACTCTGTCTCAAACAAAACAAACAAACAAACACACAAAAAAACCCAGAAGTCCAGGTGGGCTAGGCGTGGTGGCTAACACCTGTAATCCTGGCACTTTGGAAGGCTGAGGTGGGAGGATTGCTTGAGTCCAAGAGTTCGAGATCAGCCTGGGCAACACAGCAAGACCTTGTCTTTGGTATATATACATATATATATATACACACACACACATACATGTACATATGTATACATATATACACACACACATATTTAACAAAAGTATTTTAGATGGAGTCTCACATTGTCTCTCAGGCTGGAGTGCAGTGGTGCAACCTTGCCTCACTGCAACTTCCTCCTCCCCGTTTCAAACAATTCTCCTCCCTCAGCTTCCTGAGTAACTGGGATTACAGGTGTGCACCACCATGCCTGGCTAATTTTTTTTTTCTTCTTTTGTAGTTTTAGTAGGAACGGCTTTTCACCATGTTGGCCAGGCTGCTCTCAAACTCCTGACCTCAAGTGATCTGCCCACCTCGGCCTCCCAAAATGCTGGGATTACAGGAGTAAGCCACCGTGCCCAGCCTCTACTAAAAATTAAAAGAAAATTTAACTAAGCATGGTGACGCACACCTGTAGTCCCAGCTACTTGGGAGGCTGAGGTGGGAGGCTCGCTTGAGCCCAGGGGATCAAGACTGCAGTGAGCTATGATCATGCCACTGCACTCTAACCTGGGCAACAGAGTGAGACTGTCTGAAAAAAAAAAAAAAACCAAAACACAAAGAAGTTGGGTGGGATCAGGTTTCCTGCCACCTTTTCCCCTCCACCTCCACCCGCTCTCATTGCCACGGTTTTCTTGGTTCTTCTCTGCTGTAACCATTCAGGGTCAGTTGCACATTCACTTACTTGCAATCAGGGTCATGATCGGGTATTAGGGCTAGGAGGGACCTGAGAGGCCTCCCAGTCCCACACTTGTGTGTGCTGCCTGGTGTGAGGCTTTTAGCGGTTACTCCTGTCCCTTTGCTCACGGCCCGTAGAGGCTGGGCCTCTACTGTGTACCAGGCTCTCAGCAGAGCATCCAGGGCACAGAGGAGAGTCCTACGTGGACCTGTCCTGGGGTGCACACTGCTTCTGAGGGGAAGACAGCCAGCAAAGGAAGGCCCAGGCTAAGGGAGTGCCTGGTTGGGGAAGGCACCAGGAAAGGCTTCCTGGAGTTGCCGACCTTGAACCAAGGCTCATAGGTGAGGAGGAATTGGCCAGGCAGGGTGTGTATGTGTTGAGGTTGGTGAGAGTGGCCCAGAACTTGCTGATAGAGAGGGAACTTGGCCATGGGGCTGCCTTTGCCAAGCTCTTCCTTGTGGTTTGATAAGAAAAACTCTGGTGGGTAATAGCATCTGTCTCCTGGGGGTGAAGTGAGAATGACAGAATCTCATTTCTCCCATCTGTTAAATGAGGCCACAAGACTTCAGTACTCCAATGGTCTAAGCAGCTGTCTCTGACCTTTTTCTTCTTTGAGCCCAGGCTGGAGTACAGTGACGCAATCACAGCTGTCTGCAGCCTCAACCTCCCAGGCTCAGGTGATCCTCTTGTCTCAGCCTCTCAAGTAGCTGGGATTACAGGCACATGCCACCACGTCCAGTTAATTTTTATATTTTTAATAGAGATGTGGTTTCGGGCCAAGGCAGGCAGATCACTTGAGGTCAGGAGTTCGATATCAGCCTGGCCAACATGGTGAAACTCCATCTCTACTAAAAATACAAAAATTAGCCAGGCATGGTGGTGGGCACCTGTAATCCCAGCTACTCGGGAGGTTGAGGCAGGAGGATCACTTGAACCCGGGGTACAGTGAGCTGAGATCATGCCACTGCATTCCAGCCTGGGTGACAGAGGGAGACTCTGTCTCAAAAAAAAAAAAAAAAAAAATTCATTTGGCGCCTGAGTTTGGATAGTATGAATCAGATGCATTCGAGTATTGAAGCCATTATTGAATATATTTGGGTCCTGAGTTTTGGATAGCGGAGTACATCTCACAGAATTTCTAAGAATCTGGCTGGGTACGGTGGCTCACGCCTGTAATCCCAGAATTTTGGGATGCCGAGGCGGGCGGATCACCTGAGGTCAGGAGTTCGAGACCAGCCTGACCAACATGGTGAAAACCCATCTCTACTAAAAATACAAAATTAGCCGGGTGTGGTGCCACATGCCTGTAGTCCCAGCTACTCAGGAGGCTGAGGTGGGAGAATTGCTTGAACCCGGGAGGCAGAGGTTGCAGTGAGCCGAGATTGTGCCACTACACTCCAGCTAGGGCAATAAGAGTGAAACGCTGTCTCAAAAAAAAAAAAAAAAAAATCTATTTAGTTTCTAAGTAAGATCTCAAGGCATTATCTGTTTATTTCTAAGTTATGTACATGTTCTACTATGCTCAACATGCACAAAGTAGAAGTTTTAAAATAATGAGAGTAAACTTAAGAAATAAGTGGGCCAGATGAGGTGGCTCATGCCTGTAATCCCAGCAGTTTGGGAGACTGAGGCAGGAGAATCACTTGAGGCCAGGAGTTCAAGACCAGCTTGGCCAACATAGCGAAACCCCGTCTCTACTAAAAATACAAGAAATTAGCTGGGTGTGGTGGTATCCCAGCTACTTGGGAGGCTAAGGCAGGAGGATAGCTTGAACCTGGGGTGCAGAGGTTGCAGTGAGCCGAGATCGTGCCATCGCACTCCAGCCTGGGCAGCAAGAGCAAGACTCTGTCTCTGAAGAAACAAACAGACAAACAAACAAACAAACAAACAAACAGAAATAAGCACTGAGATTCTCCTTCTGTGCCCCACTGGGTAATTTTATGTTCCCCTTGGGGTGTCCCAGCCATCTCCGAAGACTCCTGGGCTGTGATAGGGACTTGGGGGATGGTGCCTCCAGAGTGGTTTTCCCAGATGGCAGTGGGGTCTGGCAGGGGACCTAGTCATAGAAGGCATTTGTTTATCAGCACACGTCACTGTGCACCCGTCTCACCTACACCTGGCGCTGGGACGCTGGGGAGAAGAGATCCGGCATCTGCTCGAAGGATGTCAGTGATATCTGCTTGTCTTCTATTATCAACAGGCTACAAGGCCTGAAAACTATTTCTTAAAATCTATGAAAAGGTCTTCCTCATAAAACTGTGCAGGACTGGTGCTTTTTTTTTTTTTTCCCAATAAGTTTGTGTGTGTGGTAAAATACATGTAGCCTAAAATTTCCCATATTAATTATATTATTAAGTGTACAGTTTTGTGGCACTGGGTGCATTCATATTGTGGTGCAACCATTACCACCATCCATCCACAGAACTTTTTGGTCTTCCCAGACTGAAACTCTATGCCCATTAAACACTAACTCCCTTACCTCCAGCCCCTGGAGATCCCCATTCTACTTTCTGTCTCTATGATTTTTTTTTTTTTTTCTTTTTGGGATGGAGTCTTGCTGTGTCGCCCAGGCTGAAATGCAGAGGCACGATCTCAGCTCACTGCAACCTCTGCCTCCCGGGTTCAAGTGATTCCCCTGCCTCAGCCTCTCAAGTAACTGGGATTGCAGGTGTGCACCACCATGCCTGGCTAATTTTTTTTTTTTTTTTTTGAGACAGATTCTCACTCTGTTGCCCAGGCTGGCGTGCAATGGTGTGATCTCAGCTCACTGCAACCTCCTCCTCCCAGGTTCCAGCGATTCTCCTGCCTCAGCCTCCCGAGTAGCTGAGATTACAGGTGCCCGCCACCATGCCCGGCTAATTTTTTGTATTTTTAGTAGAGATGGGGTTTCACCATGTTGGCCAAGCTGGTCTCGAACTCCTGACCTCTGGTGATCCATCTGCCTTGGCTTCCCAAAGTGCTGGGATTACAGGCCTGAGCTACCGCGCCTGGCCCTGTCTCTGTGATTTTGACTACTCTAGGGACCTCAGAAAAATGAAATCATATAATATTTGTTCTTTCATATCTAGTTTATTTCACTCAGCATAATGTCTTCAAGTTTCATCTATGTTATGGCATGTGTCAGAATTTCCTTCCTTTTTATGGCTGAATAATAAATTATATGGATATAGCACATTTTGTTTATTCATTTATCGATGGGCATTTAGGTTGTTTCTACTTTGGGCTATTACGAATGATGCTGCTATGAACACGTGTGGTCAGATTATCTGTTTGAGTCCCTGCTTTCAATTCCTGGTGGCTTTTATAGAGCAAATTCTTTGACAAGTTTTCCTTGGTTTTGGGACTCAGGGATCACGGTTTTGTAAGTTACAGCATGCTGAGAGGACTGTAACATGTTTGTGGGAACACAAGACATTATGGGGGTGCAGGAGGGCAGGGGCAGGGACAAACGTGGGAAGGACCAACACTTGGTGCAGACTGAGAACACCCCAGGCAGACCAGGTCTACGAGGTGGGGGTGCAATCCATGCAGGTGCGGAGGGTCAAAGGAAGGTGGTGCATCTGAGGGCGTGATTTGAGAGGATGATTTGGTCTGGCCAAAGTGCAGGGAACCAAGGAGGCTGGCAGTGGGAGAGGACTGGGCAGAGTGGCGCAGAGACTCTGCCTGCTCCTGCAGGGTAGGCAGGACCCTGGAGGGGTCGTGCAGGATGCTGTGGACCATGCATAGGAGTCCATGGAGGGAAGAGGACCTGGAGGGAAGAGGAAGCCATGGAGATTCTTAGTAGTAGAGGGGAGGGTCTTGCTTCACCTCAGGGGCTGGCTCAACCATTGGTGCCACCTTGCACCAGGGATGCCTGGGATGTCAGGGAAGCCAGGTGGAGCTGAGGCCTCCACCCCACAGCAGGTTTCTCCTTTCTTGGCATCTCCGGGCCTCTTGGAGGTCCCTTCTGTCTCCTGGTGTCCTGGTCCCCCTAGGCAGCTTGGCCTCTTCATATATTTGACCATTTCAAGGCTTAGCTCAGTCCCCCTCCCAAGAAGTGTTCCCAAATTCACGGTGACACAGGTGCACTCACTTGCTCACACACACACAGGCACTCATGTACTCCAGCAAACACACACAGATGCACTTGCAATCACAGCACTCATGCACATACACACATGCAATTATATGCACAATCACAACACACACGTACACACACACACACAGTCATACACAATCGTAATACACATGCATACACATGCCGACAACTCACAGATACACATGTGCACACACTGATTCATACACACACGTACTCAAAGACACAATCACAAACACATGTTCACACTTACAGCCCCAACATTCACACATTTCCTGACAGCCCCTCCTTGTTTCCCTGCTCACACCCTTCTCCCATCTCTCTCATTTCCAGACTTCTCTGGAGGCTGGAATACATAGTGCTGAGACCCTCCTGGGCACTGGCCCACAGCCTAGGCTCTTTCAGCATCTCCTCCCGCTGACTACTCCCAACAGTCCTGCTGGGTGGATATCATCACCCCATTGTACAGATGCACAAACTGAGCCCAGGTTGCTGATGGTCTCACCCGAGCTGAACACAGGATCCAGGGCACTCAATCTGCACCCTCTTCTGGGCACTTTTCATGGCCAGTATGGTGTTGAACTCACTTCACCAAGTTCACATCCTCCCCAGGGCTGGGACTGTCTCTTCTCCCTCCTGTCTTCTACATGGGATGGACTCAGGAGCGTTCAAGAGATGCTCTAAAATCAATGACTCTGAATCTAGAAGTCAACCGGGTGACTCTCAGGAGCCACCGCTGTGTCCTCGTGCTGTTCCCTCCGACCAGACTGTCCCCATCCCACCGTCAGACTCACCTTTCAGGGCCTAGCCTTAGAGCCCCTCCTCGAAAATCCCTCCCCGTCTTCTCCTCCTCTGTGTTTGGTTGCGAGGGGCAGACCTGTGTTTGGTTGCGAGGGGCAGACCTGTGTTTGGTTGCAGTGCTCTTCTCTGTAGGACTCTTGGTACACTTGTTTGTTTACCCATCTGTCTCCCCCATAGGACAGGGAGTTCCTTGGGGACAGGGCTGTGTCTGATTCATCTTTGGGAGCCCAGAGATGCTCCCAGGGTCCACAGAGAGCAGACTCCTGGAGAATGTGCTCCTCAGAGGGCCCTGGAATCTTCCCCTCATGCACTTGGGTTTCAATTTGCCGAGTAAGACGGACCCTGCTGCCTGCTCTTGGGAGAAGGTTTTGGTGGAGGACTCTCCTCAGGTGCCCCTGCCTGGATTCCCCCTTGCCCCAGAAGACTGACCTTCAGATGCCTGGCAGGCGGGCACCAGGTTGGGGAGGAGGCAGTGCTCAGTTGGTGCCTTGAGCACTGAAGCACTGAGTAGGCAGCTTCTCAGCAGAACACTCAGTTTCCCTCTCTCGCTCCTGCCCAGGGCAGCTGGCTTGCTTGACCCAAGCATGGACAAGTGAGAACAGATAAAAGAAGCCAACAGACCTGGGACCCAGCCCTTTCTCTGCCACCAGCCAGCTCTCACTCTGCTGTGTGACCTGAGGTCAGGCAGACCACCTCTCTGGGCCTCAGTTTCCCCTCTATAACACCAGAGCCGGTCTCCTTGATCCCAGGGCCCTCCCCAGCTGTGCCCTTCTGCCACTGTGAGACTCTGAGAGCAGAGGAGGGAAGGCGGGATGGCCCCTCTTTCCCCACCGCCTCTCTCTGTCCCCCAGGGTCACCCCAAAGCCGCCCCCTCCCCCGGCTCCCTGGAACTTCCCTGCAGCTGCAGGCCTGGTGAGACAATTGGGTGTTTTAGAGAAATACATTTTTGGGCTAATTTGCCATGCATAAGTGTTTCTCTTACCCTTTAAAGGCGGAGAACAAAGAGGCCTTTCTGTGCCCAGGCAGGCTGCTGGGGAGGGGACGCAGCTGTACTGGGCTGGCGACCCTCCTCCCTCCCCCCATCCCTGCGAGCGCCCCACCACACCGCCCACCGCCCCCCAGAAGAGACAGCCCGGACTTTCCCAGCCTCCCCCGGTCTCCTACCCCGGCTGCCTCTGAGGCTCCTGTGGCCCTGCCTTGCCCCAGCCTCCCCTCCCAGCTGCCCCAGGCAAGAGGGAAAGTGTGTGTGGGTGGGTGGATGGACGGGGAGGGGCGTGCATGGAGAGACAGCGGCTTTCCATGTGGCCCGGGTGGCGAGGCTCACTGGATGGTGATGGCCTGCGGGGTGTGTGTCCATGTCGCTGGGGATTGTACGGTGTGTCACAGGGTGTGGGATGGCATGGGGTGCAGGATGGTGTCAGTCCTCAGGTGACTCATTAGCATCTAGGGGGATACAGGTGGTCCATTCATTCATTCATTCGTCAACTAGTCTCTACTGAGTTCCTCCGACCTGCAGACCTCAGAAAGCTCCCATGCTGGGTGAGGGGCACCTGTAGTTCTAGGAAACCATGCTGAGTTCGTGTTCTTCTCAGGGGATGTGACCTGTGGGAGGGGTTGCATGGACAAAGGGGTAGAGACGTGAAATGGAGGTGTCACCCATGTGGGGTGGGGCGGGGGTCAAGAGCAGCTCAAGGAGGTCTCTGTCCTCTGCTCAGTGGCGGTGGCCCTGAAGCTGGTGACTTCCGCAGCATGTCCTCCTTGGCCACAGTTCACTGTCCACACCTTTGCCCAGGCCATTCCTTCTGCCTGGAACTCCCTCCTCTCGCTGTGCTGTTGTTCTGAGACCACATCTGGCCTCATGTGGGGCCTCTCACAGCTCCCGATCCTCCTCCATCAGGGCTTGGCCCCTCAACCGTCCTCATTTGCTCCTGCAGCACACCCAGAAACAAATGCTCATATGCACGCGTGCACACATACATTTCCCCGCCTCCACCACCCCAGGCCTGTGAGCAGCCCGCTCCCTGTCTGCCCCTCCCCATTCTCATGAACTCCTCGGTGTCTTTCCCAGCACCCAGCACAGCGCGGGCTCATAGGCAAGGACACTGGACACCCCCTCCACACTTATAACAGCAGCAGCCAATGTTTATTGAGCCCTTACTGAATGCCACAATGTAGTGGACATCAAATGCATTTAATCATAACCACCTTACAAGGTGGCACTATTACCCGCCGCTATGTTCTAGAGAGCAAAACTGAGATATAGAGAGGCTAGGATTTTGCTAAAGATCATCCAGCTAGCTCTTAGGGGAGGAGGCGCCACAGTCTGGGTTGTAAGCCATCGTATCTGCGTCGCCGAGAGCCCCCACTCCCTGGAGCCTTCTGGGACGTCCTGGCCCACTGACCGCCCCTTTTGACCTCCCGAAGCTTGTTCTGTGTGTTCCCTGACTACATTGTATGCATGAGAGACAGAGAGAGACTGCATTAGAGATGCAGGAGGTCACCACATGAGAACAGTGGGGACCTGGGTGATTTAGACAGAGACACAGAGCCAGGGTTGGAGGCTTTGTGGGCTGCTTTCCTGCTGCATGGCGATGCCTCAGGGTAGGGGCGTTTCAAGACTGACAAGGGATTGGGAGCCCCTTCTCACAGCCCCACATGGTCTCCCCCGGGGTCAACACAGCTGGATGGCACATGGACAACTCCCTGTGCTCCAAATGTCAGTGCAGGGTGACTGATACAGGGGCTCATGACCCTCTGTGTCTGTGCATGCATCTGTGTGTGTGCATGTGTGTGTGCATGTGTGTGCATGTGTGTGTGCAGTGTGCTCACACATGCACATGCATCTGTCTCTAGGTGTGCTTGGGAGATAGAGAAGAAAGCAGAAATTGGAAAAGGACAGCGGCCACATAGCCACTGTGTCCCTCTGTGGGATGGGGAGGAAGGGGCAGCAGCCTGTCCTCTCACACTCCTGCATACACACCCTCTGAAGGTCTGAGTGAAATAGGCAGAGAATGGGATGGGGCTGTTTGTCCTGGAGGCTTGAGGGGACCCCCGCAACCCGCACTGTGATAGGCAGGCAGCTCCCAGGCCTGTCTGAACGGAACTCTGCCAACTCTCCAAAGGGCCCGCAAGCCCCGGCCACTCCATCACAGCCCATTGATGGGCACTTATGGGTGTTGACTGTGCATCTGGCTGGTGAGCAAGGCCTGGGGTGGGCAGGAGAGGCCTCTGCCCTTTCAGAGGAGTCCACAGTCTGAGAGAGGAGAGCACCCTGAAAATGGAGTTCAGGGGTCTGAGGAGAGACTGCTGTGGTCTGCAGGGTGAGGTGATGCTGGTGAAGGCAGCCGAGGAAGGGGCGTCACCCACCGGAAGGCTTGAAGATTAGAGATGGATAAGGAGCGGAGCATATCACAGAATCCCAGAATGGGAGAGGCAGAATGTCTTTGGAAATGACCTCGTCTAAGTCTGGCTTATCCAGAGGGGAGAACTGAGGCCCAAGGATAGTGGAGGATGACTTGGCTGACAGTGATGGAGTCATTTCAAGTTAGTTCAACAAGCACCTCCTAAGCCTGTTGGGCACCAGCCTGAGGATTAAGCCTTAAATAAGGCTCTGTCTTCACTGGCTGTGGTCTAGTGGGATGATGGACAGACAGATAAGTGCTACCCTGTGCCATGAGTGCAATGATCAGTATGCGCAGGGCACAGGGGCAAGAGGGTAATGGAGGACTTCCAACTGGGCAAGACCTCTCAATGGAGGCAGCACCTGGGTTGGGTTTTGAAGGATGCAGAGGAGTTTGAGACTGATCACAGAATGAAGGGATTGGTTTCCAGGTAACCTGGATGGTTCAAGTTGGTTTCTGTTTTTGCTACCTGTGAAGCAGTGACCAGTCTGTCCTCCATTAACACCCCATTATCTGGGAGACTGCAAGCAAGCTAGGGAAGGCAGGGGATTTCGGGGTGTCTCTGTCCTGAGGCAGAGGATTGGATGCAGGGTTTCCCAGGGTCTTGGCCTTCACCAAGGCACCACCAGGTCAGTCCTGGTTGTGGAGCCTTCGTCCAAGCTCCCTCCCATTTGGCCAAGAAACATTGATTGAACACCAGTTGTGAATGCGCCTTGCAAGCTGGAGACGATTTCAAGAGGCAGAGTTGGGGGAAAGGCATTTTGGGAAAAGGGAATAGCATGAGCAAAGGTGCGGGTGTCACAGCAGCAGGAAACTGAGGAAGCAAGGGCCTTTTCAGCAAGCATCATCTGTTCTTGTTTGGCTCAAGCGTGGGGGCACCAAGGGAACAGTCAAGATGCAGCTGGGAAGATTGCCTGGGCCTGATGCTGGGGCCGGGAAGCCCAAGGGAGGAGTTTGGACTTTCATTGGTGGCAAGTGGGAGATATCAATGGATTCTGAGCAAGAAGGACTCCCCCAAGATCCCCAGATAGGGCTGGGAGTTTGAGAGAACCCAGAAGCCCCCTGGGGAGCCAGGAGATGGGCCCTCTGGACAGTCATGTGCTGGTAAAAATGCTTCACAACCAGCTCTATCTGTGGGAGTGGGAGACACAGAGATAGACTGCCAGTTTTCATATAAAAACTCTCATCAGGGCAGGCTCAAAGCTTCCAAGGTAACATCAACTGGCTTCGAAGATTCCAGAGACTTTCACAGTTGGCTCTCGGAAGCCAGTGTGAGCTGACTCCAGCACACTGCCACACCCTGGGTTATAAACTGTATTTGCCCAAGACTGCTAGTGCTCAACCCTCCTTCTCCCCTGATCACTCCCATGGTGCCCTACAAACCGGAGCCCAAGGATAGAAAAGTGCTCTGTGGTTTGTCCAAGCTCAGGGGACCGCCATGGTCTGAGACTCCAGGCCTGCGGGTCTGAGCCTTAGCTCAGCTGCGTATGCGCTGGGTGATTCAGGCACACCCTCACTTCTCTGGGGTGACTTGCTTTGCAGGGTCGCTGCCGGGATAAGAAGAGGCCACGCAGTGGGGAAGTGTGGGTGGGAGCAGGGTTGTGCTGGGAAGGCCTGGGGAGCGTGGGCAGTGGTTCCCAGGGATCAGTAACAGGCCTTCTCCCACCCCACCCCCAGCTCAGTCGCAGGGCAAATCCATCAGATCAGTCTGCTGTCACCAGTAGGGGGTGGGAAAGGCAGGGTCTGTGAAGTGAGGGGTCCTGGGACAGGATGAGGGCCGGAAGAGCTATGAGAGGCCCTGGGCAAGAGGCAAGGAGGCGGGCTGCAGACCACCAGCACCTCAGACCCTGCCGATGGAAAAACGGGTCTTGGCAAGTGTCAGTGTCGCCGCCTCCCTCCTTGTCCCTTAGGAAACTCCTATTCCTCCATCAGGCCTCAGCTCCAGCATACCTCTTCCAAGACGCAGGGGTTAAGAGTGAGAGTTTGGGTGTCATTCCATCTGCAGGGCCCTGGACAATCTGCTTCATCTTTTTCAAACTCATCTGTAAAATGGGGACAGTAATACCACAGAGCCTGCAGGATGGTTGCAAGGATTAAATGAAATGCTCTTGGCATGGAGGAGCCTACTTCCGACAACAGGGATGCCCTCGTTCCTTTGCTACTTCCCCCACCCATGTCCCCCCACAAGGTAGGCTCGGCCCTCTGAGTCTCCACCACACCATCCTCTTAGCCCAGGTAGTAATTACAGTCATGTCTGTCTCCTCCATGGAACAGTGAGCCCCTAAGTGTGGGGACTGGGTCTGATTCACCACCAGGTCCCCAGAGCCCAGTGCAGGACCTGGGAAGGCACGGATTTCACACCCTGTGTCACTGTCCAGGTCCCCACCAGCACCAAGACCCTGTCCCAGGCGCTCGATGTCACAGGTGTCCCGGCTGAGTGGCAGCTCCCCACTCAGCCTCCACTTCCTCACGTGTGACCCTGGTGACCTCTGAAGGTTGCTTCCCGCCTGAAAATGCTGTGAGTCCATGTCTCAAACCCATGTCACCATCCTGCCCCCAGACCAACCCCTCCCCGCTTCCCTGCCCCATCAACAGCCCCACTGTTCTCCAGTGACCCAGGCATGAGGCTTCGGAGTCATTTTTGACTCATCCATCGCCTTCATCCCCTATGGCTAGTCATCAGCCACAGTTTTTCCTTCAAAACACATCCGTAGTCCCCTCCCCAACATTCTAGTCCCCTCTGTCTTGGCCTCTGCTTTGGTCTGAAGTCTGGAGATTTTGTCCACTTTCTTTTCTTTTTTGGAGACAGGGTCTTGCTCTGTGGCCCAGGTTGGAGTACAATGGCGTGATCTCGGCTCACTGCAGCCTCAACCTCCGGGGCTTAAGTGATCCTCCCACTTCAGCCTTCCAAATAGCTGGAAGCATAGGCACAAGCCACCACACCCAGCTAATTTTTAAATTTTTTGTAGAGACACGGTCTCACTCTGTTGCCCAGGCAGGTCTTGAACTCCTGATCTCAAGCAATTCTCTCACTTTGGCCTCCCAAAGTGCCAGGATTACAGGTGTGAACCACTGCACCACACCTGGCCTGATTTTGTCCATTTTCCAACTTGCCAGTGTCCTCTCACCTTCCACTATGGCCATCTTCCCAGGAGAGCTCTGGAGTTCCACTATTATGGTCCTCCCAAAAACATGCAGCAGGTACCTGGCAGGGGAAACTGCCTCACACCCATCACCTGCCCCTGAATCTATCAGTCAGGAGCCGAGCTGCTGCCTCGAGGCTGAGTGTGCCCAGGAGACACCGGGGTCTCTGCCCACAGTCAGGCACACAGTCCACTGAGCTCTGCTATTCCTTAGGCCTAGCACTGGGCATGGGGCAGGGAAACCAAGATGCTTGAGGCACAGGCCCTGTCCACACCCTGATCAGGGACACGGATGGATGATGCCACACCGACGCAGTGTGCTATAGGAACCTACATGGGGTGGCGGTCACCCCTCAGGCTGCCCGGAATCAGGACGTGTCACAGAGGACGGACAGTTGAGCTGGGTCTTGAGGAACGAGCAGGAGTTCTGTGGAGAGGGTGCTTCAGCAAGGAAGCTGCCTGGATGCGCCGTTATGAAGGCCCGCAGGGGCAGGTGCGGTGGCCACCGTGGGAGGCGGGGAGGCCAAGCTGAGAAAGGCTCCGTGGGCCGCTGGTCAGAGGCGAGCTGCCTATGGAATCCCTTACTGCCGTCCGTGATTCATGTCCCCCACACGGAGCTGAACCTGGGAAGTAACGCCTCCCTGTAAACATCAAAGCAGCCATCGGTGAGCCATCCTTGAGCCCAGGAGGTTGAGGCTGCAGTGAGTCATGATCGCGATACTGCACTCCAGCCTGGGCCCCAGAGTGAGACCCTGTCTTAAAAAAAAAAAAAGGAAGTGGACAAAATCTCGAGACTTTGCACAGAGCTGCCCTCCCTACTTGCCGTTCTTCGCCACCCTTTTCAGGTGGACGGGGCATGGCCTATCACTCCCATTTTACAGATGAGGACTCAGATCTACAGAGAGAAGGTGCTTGCCCAGGGTGGCCAGCTAGGCTTTGGTAGAGCCAGGCCTGGAATTTCCCTGGCCCCGGATCCCAGAGTCTAGAGGTTGCAGGGAGGCTCAAGCTTGGTTACCCGGTCCCTCTGGGGTAGGGCTGGTTCTGTAGGACCAGATGGGGCAACAGACAGGCCCAGCTGCTGGGAACCCCAGGACCAATCACCAGTGCCCACGGAACCTCGCCAAGGCAAGCCCTGCTGGGCTGGCACAGCCTCTGAGGCCAAGCCTGCTCCCCAAGTGCAGTGGGGTTTGGGGGATGGGATCTGGCCCCGGGGGAGCGGGAGGGACTGGGTGGCGGATTTGTGTTTCCACTTGATTTCCTCAGTTGTTTTCCAAGAGCGGTGGCAGGATCCTGAGGGGAGAGGCGGAGGTGGGGAAGCCACCGGAAGGCGCCAGGGCCCCATTGCCTGCCCCCCATGTGACTCCGCTGACTGACGACAGTGCCGCGTGGAAGGGCCTCGAGGCTTCCGTCCTGTGCTCGCTGGGTGAGGGTGTGACGTGGACGAGGGCACTGGGCCCGCACTGGGTGACTCCTCGTGACCCATGCTGACTCTAAGTCTGCTGCCCACTTGGGGCCCCAACCCCTTTGATTCTGGGAGTCAAGAGAGGCTGTGACTGCCGCTGACCCCTATTCCCTGCACCATCCCAGGGGTCAAGTGGCTAGGGCTGAACCTGGACAGGGCAGGGGTGCCCCAAAACCCAGGGCTTGGCATGGCCACTTGGGGTCCTCCCGACTCCCCTTGTCAGCCCCTTCCGCCTCCCCTTCTGCCTCCTCTGGTCCCACCGTTTCAGCCTTATCGCCTCACCACCTCACTACCACCATCTGTCCCTCAGCTCCTCAGGCCTGTCCACTCTGCTCCTCGTCCCCACTGGTTGTCTTTTCCGCCTTCCAGGGCTGCCCCGGGCTCTCACTGGGCCTTGGGCCACAGTCTTTTCCCTTCCATGCACCCCTGCGTCCCAGGCCTGGCAGCCTCCCCAGGCCTGTCACAGAGGAGTGGGGTCAGCCACTCCTGGCTTCAGAATCTGCTTGGCCACTTCCTGGCCGCGTGGCGGCAGGCAGGTCCCAACCCTTCTCTGGGCTCCAGCTTCCTCCTCTGAGAAGCGGGGGAGGGAATAATGCCAAACCAGCGACCTCCTGCACCGGCTGTAAGGAGACCGCAGTGCCCGGCACAGGGCGGTGTGGGGAGGCAGCCGAAGAGCTCAAAGGAGAGCCAGGCCACTTGGAGTTGGAATCCCAGCGCTGACACCAGCCGTGCAGCCCTGGACCTCTCTCTGAGCCTCAATGTCCCCCTCTGTAAAATGGGGATAATAATAGCAGCTTCCCCTTGGGACAGAATGAACTAATCCCAGGGGAGACCTGTCAGCTTGGGCTTTCTGGAGGGGGTTGTGCCTGCGCAGCTTGGAACAATGAGTCAGAAGCAGCCAGCAGAGACACTTGAGTAGAGTGCACTGGAGGTGGGGGCAGGGCTTGAGCAGAGGCCAGAGGAGAAACCAGATGGGAGCTTTCGGCCCTGGGCTGGGAGTGGTGGGAGGTGAGACCTGGGGCCCTGGCCTAGGACGAGCTGGGGCTTTCCAGGATCCCACCCCAGCCTCCTCACCCCACCTTGCTAGACAGGGGGCCGACATCCCTCCCTGCTCCCCAAGCAGATTCCCTTGTGCTGGTGCTGGTCCCTCCACCTACAAGCTCTCCCCGCACCTCTTGGCCTCTGCAAATCCTGCCTATCCCTCCATAACACACAGTGTGGGTCTTCCTTCTTCCAGGAAGCCTTCCCTGCTCTCTGCCACAGCCATCTCTCTCTCCCCCTCTGTCTCTGCCTCTCTCGGTCTCACACCCTTCTGTGGCATCGCCTGTGATATGAACTCACCATGGTGGGTTATTCTGTAAATGCTGCACGTCTGGAGCCCATTAACTGTTAACAACAGGAGCCTCTGAGGGCTTTACACCCAGACTGGTGTGTGCATACCCCTCACCTTGCCTGATTCTCAGCACCGTCCTATGGGACCAGAGGGATGAGCCCACTTGACAAATGAGGATGCTGAGGCCAGACAGGCCAAGGGGCGGCTGCCCAAGGGTCTATAGCAAGTCAGTGAGGCAAGTGGGAATCAGGGGTCGCTCTCTTCCCTGACCAGGGCAGGGGGCCTAGCAGGAGCACATTTCCTTTCTGTTCATTTGCAATCCCTCGGTCTATCCTGCTTCTGTCCTCGGGGCCATACAGCCTCCCTCTCCTGCCCACCGGCCTCTCTGCCATCTGAAACCCCCTGCTACTGTCACCACTTTCTGCATGACTGCCCCACCTCACTCTCCAGGTGCTGCCTGACACCCGCAGACAGTTCATATGCATCTGCTTCATAACTATGGCTGAACTGAGGCACCCACCAGGCCACTGGGAGCGGCAGAAGAGCAGGGGCAGCCCTGGCGGGAGCGGGTGGGAGGTGCTGTCCCTTCCCAGCTGGGTGACCACGAGTTGCAGCCTCATGTCTCAGAACCCCCTTCCTACCCCCGAAGGGCAAGCTGCCTTCTTTTGATACACCCGCAGAGCTCCAGGGTGGGTGCGGTTTTACTGATGAGGAAACTGAGGCCCTGGGAGGCCAGGAGCCAGCCTGAGGTCAGAGGTGAGGCACTGAGCCCCTGCTTTTCTTTTTTTTTTGGAGACAGTCTCGCTCTGTTGCCCAGGTTGGAGTGCAGTGGCGGGATCTTGGCTCAATGCAACCTCTGCCTCCCAGGTTCAAGCAATTATCTATCCTGCCTCACCCTCCCATGTAGCTGGGATTACAGGCGTCTGCCACCACACCTGGCTAAGTTTTTGTATTTTTAGTAGAGACGGGGTTTCGTCATGTTGACCAGGCTGGTCTCAAACTCCTGACCTCAGGTGATCCAGCTGCCTCAGCCTCCCAAAGTGCAGGCGTGAGCCTCTGCGCCCAGCCAAACCCCTACTTTTCTAGGCCATTTGCTGATGTCATGGCACCATGAGGCTGGTGGGGCAGGGAATGTCCTCAGAGTCCTTTGAGAAGCTTTAAAAATTTCCCCAAGAAGAAGCTTCCTTCTGTGCAACCAGGACGTCCACAGGCAAGTCTCCCCTTCAGGGACCTGGAACCCCCCATTAGTGAACTGCCCTCAGGGGCAAGGCTGCTCTCCTTAGGAACCTGTCCTAGATGAACAGGCCCATTCTTGGCACATACTAGATGCTCAGTAAACACTGAAAGAATGATTTGGGTCTCATTTAGGAGGGGTGGATAACAGGGGAGGAGTGGCTGCAAGGGATGGGAGAGGGGGGGTAAGGAGGGCTGCGGCCAAGGCCTGTGGGTCTCTCAGTTTCTGACCTTGACCTCCAGAGAGTCCTGTTGCGATGGAACTCAGACCACACCATCCCCTGCTCAAAGCCCCAACGGGCCTTGCCCCAGCGTTCAGAGCTAGGCCCTCCAACCCCACGTGTCTGACTCCCTTTCCCACACACTGGCCTCCTGGCTGTTCCTAAACTCAACAGCACATTCCCTCTCAGGCCTTTCATGCTATTGCCACTGGCTGGAATATTCTTTCCCCAGATATTCTTCCTCTCTTCTTTCGGATCTTTGTCAAAAGTCATACTCTCGCAGGGGTCTTCTCTGACCACCATGTCTAACATAACACCCCTCCCATCTCTCTCCACCTTTACCCTGGTTTGTTTTTCATTCTGGAACTCACAGCTGCCTGATGTTAGCTTGTAGGTTTACTTGTATACTGCCCATCTTCCTGAGGAAAGAGGAGAATAGCTGCTCTGTGAGGGCAAGCTGGTCTGTTATGTCTACTGCTGTAGCCCCAGAGCTGGAACAGTGCTGGGCACATGGCCAGTGCTCAATCAGTGTTTGTTGAAGGAAGGAAGGAAGGAAGGACCTCTTTATTCTGCTAATGAGCAACCATACGATCTTTTTTATGTTATGCTATGTTATGTTATGTCATGTCTGAGACAAAGTGTCACTCTGTCTTCCAGGCCAGAGTGCAGTGGCGCAATCTTGGCTCACTGCAGCCTCGAACTCCTGGACTCAAGCGATCTTCCTGCCTCAGCCTCTCAAGTAGCCAAGTAGCTGGAACTACAGGTGGGCACCACCACGTTCAGCAAATTATTGCTTTTTTTTTTTTTTTTTTGTAGAGATGGGGATCTTGCTTGTTGCCCAGGCTGGTCTTGAACTCTTGGCTTCAAGCAGTCCTCTGCTTTGGCCTCCCAAAGTGCTGGGATTACAGCCATGAGCCACTGCGCCTGGCCTCTTCCTATCTCCTTTTTTTTTTTTTTAGACAGAGTCCCACTGTGTCGCCCAGGTTGGAGGCTGGAGTGCAGTGGCGATTCCAGCCTCCCACGGGATTCTCCTGCCTCAGCCTCCTGAGTAGCTGGGACTACAGGCACGTGCCACCATGCCTGGCTAATTTTTGTATTTTTAATAGAGATGGGGTTTCACCAGGATGGTTTTGATCTCCTGACCTTGTGATCCACCCACCTCGGCCTCCCAACTCTTCCTATCTTTTGTTCATCCAGTGCCTCCTATGTGTGTCCCTGTGCGAGGTGCTTTTTGAATAAGTAGCCTCAGCAGATGGATAGCAGCTCACTTCATACAGGTTGGCCAGAGGTAGCAAGGGTCATCAAGTCAGTGTGTGGGAAGTGCTCTAACCACAGTAGGTGCTCACGAACAGTGGCTTCTTTTAGAACCACTTGCCTGTGATCAGATGGCCTCTCTGGGAGCCAGAGAGTCAGTGTTGGGAGGTAGAAGGTGGGGGAAGGGGAGAAAGCTGTGGTGGGGAAAGAAGAGATATGCCTAAATTTTAGGAAAAATGTTCTGAAAGGCAAACTGTGCAAAGATGGAAGGGACAAGCTCCCTGTCAGCATCAGGAGGCTCCAGCCCTGGTGGCCCTGGAACCAGGACCAGCTTTGGGACGTGAAGCCAGAGGATGTGAGGATTCAGAGGGCGTCCTCTTGAGGTTAGGGTGGGCCAGGCCCTAGAGCTTGGAGCAAGTGGCTCAGGGGAAAGGACCAGGCCAGGCCCAGGCAGGTGGAAGCCATGGCTGCGGCTGGGTCACAGGGCGGCTGGGGTTTGACCTGGCGGCCATGATGGACTCTAGACCCAGGAGCCACCCGGGCACAGGACGGGACGGGTTGAGAGATCTGGCCGTCCAGGCCCTGAGTGTGCCCTCGCTCCTCCCCACCTTCCGCCGTGGCCTTGAGCCCCTTGCGCCCGCGCCCATGGGGTTAAATCTCTCCCTGTCTCTCTCTGCTCCAAGTTGTTTTCCAAGCGAGGCAGAGAATGGTTCTCTTGTTACCAACATGGCTTCTGGGCATTGGGTAATGCGCTCTCTCTTCTCCCGCAGCGCCACAAAGGGACCTTTTGTTCCCCTCCCTGCCCCTCTCGCTGGCTCTTCCCGGCCCCCCACCCACCCCAACTCCCTCCTCCCCACGCCGCCGGCGCCCGCACCCCGGGGCTGCGCGCTGACCGTGGCGGCCACGGCGCCCTCCCTCTCCCAGCGCCTGCACTGGCGGCCGCCATCTTGCGAGTGGCCCTCGGGGCGGCTGCGGCTTTCCTGGGGCTCTCGGGGCCGGGGCGGTCGTGGGGGGCGTCTGGGGCCCCACAGGACGTCCCTGACCCACCTTACGCCCCCCAGGGAGTGGCAAGACCCTTGGGTTTCCAGCCTCCGCGCCAGGCCTCGTCCCTGCACGGGACAGGTCGCGGCCCTCCGCCATTTCCCGCGGCCCTTGCTTCCCGGGAGCGGCTCCCGCCTGACGACTGAGTGGACTGCGCTGGGGGGGCCGCCGCTGGGACCCAGCCCCTCCAGAAAGAGCCCTCTCTGCACCCGCTCCCACCCGCGCGAAGCACAAGATGGGGCTGTCCCAGAGACAAAGCCTAAAACCAACTGTACCGGAATTTTTGGAAGCTGAAACACAACGTGTCCAAGATGGGAATGTCAGGAAGCCAGCCAACGAAGTGTCTGCCCTCCGGGGACACAATATCTGTCCACTGTCCCTGCCCACGTCCCCTCACAGCCCTGCAAGGTGGGTAGGGACGGCTGATGCCATTTTTCAGATGAGGAAACTGAGGCACAGAGCGGCTCCACAGCCAGGACTGGGCGCTCATCCAGTTGACTCCAGCGCAGATCCTCTCTTCCCAGGGCAGCCACCCCCGCCTTGTGAGAGCCGGTGCCCGGGGGAGGGGAGGGATGGAGGCCTGGGCAGTTCACCCAGGCCCAGGAGCCAGAGCCCTGGCAGGTTGCACGCAGCTGCTCCCGAGAGGCACCGCTTCCACCCCTGCACCAGCCCTGCCTCCACAGACGCGCAAAGGAAGCAAAGCCACTGCTGGCCAAGCACCTTGGCGTTCCAGCCAGGCACAGACATCCAGAGAGGAAACCCACGCACCTGGCACTGGAAGGGGTGGCGGGCAGGGATAGGGCGAGGGCCATTGAGTTCAGCGAGACCCTGGCGGCTCTCAAGGAAGACAGGCAAATCAGCACAGAGCCCCTGTGCTGCAAGATGGGGCCTGGGCTACCCAGGAGCTCCTAACCTGAAGTTGGGAAAGGAAGGCTTCCTGGAGGAGGTGACTGTGAATAAAATCTCAAGAGATAGTAAAAGTTCTGCAGGCAATGAAAATGAGAAATAGGGTCAGGCATGGTGGCTCACACCTGTAGTCCCAGCACTTTGGTAGGGTGAGGTGGGAGGATCACTTGAGACCAAGGAGTTGGAGACCAACTTGGGCAACGTAGGGAGGCTCTGTCTCTACAAAAAAATTAAAAAATTAGCCAACCATGGTGGTGTCTGCCTGTGGTCCCAGTGGTCCCAGCTACTTGGAAGGCTGAGGCCAGAGGATCGCTTGAACCTGTGAGGTGGAAGCTGTAGTGAGCGGAGATCACACCATGGCACCTCAGCCTTGGCACCAGTGAGACCCTGTCTCAAAAAAAAAAAGAAAATAAATTGAGAAAAGGGTAGGAAAGCAGATGTGAGTGGCAAAGCTGGTGGGAGAGGCACCCCAGGCCATGGGCTGGAGCAGAGAGGGCCTGGCAGGGGTGGTGGGAGAGGCGGCAGGGGGAGGAGCGGTCAGCAAAGTGGCCACAGAGGTAGGGGACTCCAGAGGACCGAGGGTGACCTGGGAAGGTGTGTGGACTAGATCCTAAGGGCGATGGGGTCACTGGAGGATTTCAAGGGAGTCAGATTTGTGTTCTAGAAAGATCTTTACCATATGGGCTGGCCGTATACCAGTCTGGTTTATTACTGTTTTCCTAGCACCTAGCTCAGTGCCAGCACACAGTAGATGTTCACTAAATGCTTTGAATCAATACACAGGTGCCAGCTGTGTATCCAGAGGCGATGGTTAACTCCTGTGAGGGTCCTTCAGCTTCAGTTTCCTCCTTTGTGAACGAGGACACTGGCACCTGCCTCGTGGGCATGTCGTGATGGTGAAGGGAGCTTGGCAGTTTGGGCTTGCTGTCCTGCACGTGGTCAGCACTCTGTAATGGCAGCTTTTATAAAATGTGTGGAGGATGTCCCAAGGGGGAGATGAGGGCAAGGACCCCAGTCAGGAGTGGTCAAGTCAGCCAGAGGAGCGAGAATAACGATGACAACAGTGACGATCAAGGGCTGAAGTTCTTCATGTATTGCATTCATGTCATCCTCGACACAGCGAAGGAAGGCGGCACCGTAGTTATCCTTGTGTTATTTTCCAGGAGGCGGCGGCTCAGAGAGGAGTGACTCACCTGAGGCCCCGTGGCCAATGCGTGGTGGATGGAAGTACATGGAATGCCAGAGCCAGGCTGGTGACCAATGCTGGTGGTGGGGACTGGTCAGGGTGGCCACCAGGGAGGGGATAGGAGGACACGGTCCAGACTGATGGAACAGATGACAGGGGCAGGCACAGGGGGAGGGAGGTTTCAAGGACGCCCCTCGGTTTCTGGCCCAGGTGACCAGGTGGAAGGTCATTTCCTGAGTGAGGGACACAGCAGGACAGACAGGCTTGAGGAGGGACTGTTGGGATATCTGGAGTCTAGGAGAGGACCTGGGCGAGGGACGGAGGGCGGAATGAGCTCATGGGGCAAGTGGAAGGCTAGTGGGCAGTGGAAGAGCTCCAGCCCCCAGAGACCCAGCCAAGGTCAAGTAATAACGACAGTAGACGTTACGTAGCCTTGACTCTGTGCAGACCTCATCCTGCGTCCTTACATTAACTCATTGAACCCTCTCAACCATTATCAAATTGGAGCCACCATTATCATCCCCATTTTATAGTTGGGAAAACTGAGGCAAGAGACATTAAGCCTGCAGTGTTGGAATAGGCAAATCTGTAGAGAAAGGAACGTGGGTGAGTGGTGGGCTGGGGAGGATCATAGCTAACGGGCACAGGCTTTCTTTTTTGGGTGATGAAAGTATTCTAAAATGACTGTGAAAATATTGCACAACGCTGTGAATATGCAGAAACCCACTGAATTGTATGCTTTAAATGTGTGAATTGTATAGTATTTGAATTTCACCTCAGTAGAGCTGTTACCAAAAAGCAAGAGAGAGAGAAAGAGAATATTTGTACCTGGACACTTTTGCCTCTGGGTGGAGATTACTCCACCTCAGGAAGCAGTAAACCCCAACCACCAATTTTTGGAGGCTTGCTCCATATGACTTTGGGGAGGGGTTGGGGAGGGATGGGGTAGGATAGTGTCTCAGCTGCTCTTCCTGGAGGCACAAGGGCCCAGCCAGCAGATCACCCAGAAGCTTGGTGCCCCAGCCCCTCCTAGAGGAACCCCAGTGTCTGCTTGGGTCCAGGAACACACAGTGGCTGCCTTCCTTCCGGTCCTCCTGGTCCCCACAGGTCATGGGCTGGAGACCCAGGATGGTCTCTGTGATGGTCACACCTGGCTCCTCCCCCCATATCCCAACTGAGGCTGGGAGGCCCAGGCTGCCCTGGTGCCTAGGGGCTGTGACTGACCCATGTCCTGTGCCAGGATGGCGACTGTGAAGAGGCTCCAGGGACCCCCTGGGTATGAGCCAGTGGGGGAATGAAAAGAGGAAGGGAGAAGTCTGCAGGCCTGCCCCACCCACCTGGAGGGGTCAGAGAAGGAGCTGTGCTGTCCAGGAAGGTGGGGTGGCCAGCAAAGCGGCCTGGAGAGACGAGGAGGAGAGGGTTTGGGAGAGTGGCTTCCCATGCCATGGCACCTTCTCCAGAGTAGGGTCACGAGCATTCAGGAGGGAAGGAAGTGCAGACAGCTAGTGGACAGTTCTTTGGGGAAGCTGGGCTGAGAAGGGAGAGGGGGTAGAGCAATAGCTGTTTTTATTTTCTGGACTGAGAGGAAGGAATGGATAGTGGGGAGAAGAGCTGCTGACCACACAGCAGAGGGGTGGGCCAGTGGGAGAGGGGCTTCTGCAGAGATGGGGGTGTTCTGGAGCTAGGTGGGGGCCCCCACTCCCAGGAGGGCAGTGGGTGGGGTGCGGGCTGAGAGCTGCAAAGCTGATGGCAGCAGGGGAGGCCGAGGGGCCCTGTGGCCTCTCCTTTTTGCAATAGAGGAGGGGTGTTGGGATTGTGGGGCTTCAGGGGGTTTACTGTCTCTACTGAAGGCCCCAGAAGAAGGAAGCCTTGGGGACCAGAAAGGGTGGGTGGCGCTGGGAGAGGGCCCGCATGCCACTGCTGGGCTGTGTGGAAGTCCCCATCTGAAACGGGGTTGTTCTTTCTCTTGAGAGCTCCAAGTGCCAGCCATGTGCCCCTGGCCTGGAGAGCAAGGGGCCTGTCCTCTGTGGGTTCATTTACAGCTTTTCAGAGGTGCCCCTGCCTGGTCCTGGGCAACTTGTCATCAGCGCACCTGGTGTGGATACCGAGGAGAACTAACAGAGGCCGGGCAGCTCCCGGTGCTTCCCCAGGCCCCCAGCCCCACCCCTCAGCTGAGGACAGCACCTCCCTCTCCCACCCAGGCTGTACCTGCCACTGCCCTCCACTCCACGGGGCTCAGCACACAGCAGGGCCTCAGTCAGTTTGCCCTTATGCCTGTATGCTCTGGGCAGATTTCAAAGCACTTTCCCTTAACTACCCACAGGGCGCCATCTCTCCACCACTACCCCTATGCATACACACCCAGTGGGGCTGGGAAGAGTTCCCCCCACCCTGGACCCAAATCAGGCACTTCCTCCCAAGCGAGCCCCTCCTGTGCTTCATCGGCCCACTCAAAGGCCATTTATTCTTCCTTTTGACACAGTCCTGATACCTTGGGTGCTTCCATTCCCTAGGCTGGAGGGGAATTAGAAAGGTGCATGGGAGGAGAGAGGGCCTAGGAAAAGAGAAGACAGGTGGTAAGTTGGTTTTGTCAATATTTGCAGCCGAATTTCAAGGGAGGCCCTGGAGCCACTGTATAACACAGACATGACACCTATGGGGTGCTTGTTGAAAGACATACGGGTGCTCTGCTGGCTTGGTGGCTGTGATGACTTCATGCAAATGGCAGCTGCATTGGTATGAAACTTTGTTAAAGCAAACTAGGTATAAATAAAGATTCATGTTCAAAGATCTGTATTGCAATGTGTCTAATTGTGAAGAACTGGCCACAACCTTAATCAACAGTAGAGGATTACAGAGTCATTCCTGTAATCCCAGCACTTTGGGAGGCTGAGGTGGCTGGATCACCTGAGGTCAGGAGTTCGAGACCAGCCTGGCCAACATGGTGAAAACTCGTCTCTACTATAAATATAAAAATTAGCCAGGCGTGGTTGCGGGCGCCTGTAATCCCAGCCACTCAGGAGGCTGAGGCACAAAAATCACTTGAACCTGGGAGGTGGAGGTTGCAGTGAGCCAAGATCATGCCACTGCACTCCAGCCTGGGTCAGAGAGCAGGATTCTTGTCTCAAAAAAACGAAAAAACAAAAAACCACAAACCAGTAAAGATTGGTAAAGTGCATCATAGTACAATCCTGTGACAGCATATGACATGTCCACTAAAAATGATGCCTATGAGGATTTTTTTTGTGTGTGGCACCAGGAGGAACTTGGGGCCACAAGTGTGTTTGAAGGGTCAATGATCAATGCCACACAAGTAACAAACTGCCAAGTCCAAACATCTTACTTTTTTTTTTTGAGGTGGAGGTCTCACTCTGTCGCCAGGCTGGAGTGCAGTGGCACAATCTCAGCTCACTGCAACCTGTGCCTTCCGTGTTCAAGAGATTCTCCTGCCTCAGCCTCCCAAGTAGCTGGGGTTATAGGTGACCGCCACCACACCCAGCTAACTTTTGTATTTTTAGTAGAGATGGGGTTTCACCATGTTGGCCAGGATGGTCTTGATCTCTTGACCTTGTGATCCACCTGCCTCAGCCTCCCAAAGTGGCATGAGCCACCGTGCCTTGAGCCACCGTGCCTGTCCTTTTTTTTTTTTTTTTTTTGAGACAGAATTTTGCTGTGATGCTGAGGCTGGAGTGCAATGGCGCAATCTCGGCTCACTGCAACCTCTCCTTCCCGGGTTCAAGTGATTCGCTTGCTTCAGCCTCCTGAGTAGCTGGGATTACAGACACGTGCCATCATGCCCAGCTAATTTTTGTATTTTTAGTAGAGACTGGATTTCACCATGTTGGCCAGGCTGGTTTCGAACTCCTGACCTCGGGTGATCCGCCTGCCTTGGCCTGCCAGAGTGCTGGGATTACAGGCGTGAGCCACCGTGCCCGTCCAGCATCTTACTTCTTTTTTTTTTTTTTTTTTTTGAGACGGAGTCTTGC
Source organism: Papio anubis (assembly GCF_008728515.1). NCBI lineage: Eukaryota > Metazoa > Chordata > Mammalia > Primates > Cercopithecidae > Papio > Papio anubis. Next base: position 12,636,942 of record NC_044991.1, on the reverse strand, counting down.
TCTGTCGCCCAGGCTGGAGTGCAGTGGCCGGATCTCAGCTCACTGCAAGTTCCGCCTCCCGGGTTCACGCCATTCTCCTGCCTCAGCCTCCCAAGTAGCTGGGACTACAGGCGTCCGCCACATCGCCCGGCTAGTTTTTTGTTATTTTTTAGTAGAGACGGGGTTTCACCATGTTAGCCAGGATGGTCTCGATCTCCTGACCTCGTGATCCACCCGTCTCGGCCTCCCAAAGTGCTGGGATTACAGGCTTGAGCCACCGCGCCCGGCCGCATCTTACTTCTTAACACGATATATGAGGCCCTGGAAAACCTGGCCTCTGCTGGCCTCCTTAGCCTCCTCCCTTGCTGCTGAACTGCTGTGGTTCTCACAGCTGGTTTTACTCTATGCCTTTCCATATGCTGTTCCCTCTGCCTGGAATACCTTTCCCTGCTGTCCCCATCTACTTTGGTCTAACTTCTACTCCCCATTTAAGAATCAACCCCACAGCAAGATTGCTTGAGCCCAAGAACTTGAGACCAGCCTGGGCAATGTAGTAAGACCTCATCTCTCCAAAAAATTAAAAAAATTAGCTGAGTGTGGTGGCACACACCTGTGGTCTCAGGTACGTGGGGGTTGAAGTGGGAAGACTGCTTGAGCCTGGGAGGTCAAGGCTGCAGTGAGCCGAGATTGTGCCACTGAACACCAGTATGGGAGACAGAGCAAGACTTTATCTCAAAAATAAATAAATAAAAAATAAAAAATAAGGCCAGACATGGTGGCTCGTGCCTGTAATCCCAGCACTTTGGGAGGCCGAGGTGGGCAGATCACCTGAGGTCAGGAGTTTGAGACCAGCCTGGCCAACATGGTGAAACCCCATCTTTACTAAAAATACAAAAAATTATTTGGTGGGAGCCTGTAATCCCAGCTACTCAGGAGGCTGAGGCAGGAGAATTGCTGGAACCCAGGAGGTGGAGGTTGCAGTGAGCTGAGACTGCACCACTGCACTGCAGCCTGGGCGATAGAATGAGACTGTCTCAAAAAAAAAAAGAAAAGAAAAGAAAAAAGAGTCAGCCTCAGCACCTTCTCCTCCTGGAAGCCTCCCTGGCCTGGCTGGGCTAGGGTTCCCTTTTCTGGTACCCCCTAGTCCTCTGTGCTTACTGAATATTCCACACGCAGTTATAATTTTTGGTTGACTTGCTGACCCTCCACTTCCAGCCTGTGAGTCCCTCGAGGGAGAGACTGTGTCTGGTTCGCCTCCATGTCCCAGCGCTGGCCCCATCCTGGCACATCTGGGCAGGAAGTCACACGACCTGGTTCTATTCCTGGTCATGTTCCTGTCCAAGCCGCCCCTTCGGTTTCCCCATCCAAAATGTGGGAGAGCTGGGCTTTGCCAGGTCACTTCTGAGGGCACCATTGTCCAGAAGATGGACAGGGCTCGCATGGCCCAGGCCTGTGCCAGGTGCTCGAGATTGATGGGTTGAGGGCCACGGGCAGCGCCCTCAGTCAGAAACTCCCTCCGTGGCTCCCTGTAGCCCCGTGTAGAGAATGGGGTGGGTGTAGAGAGGGGGCGGAGGGCTACATGCCAGGGCCTCAGCAGACCAGACCCCACCAAAGAGGCTGGCCTGGCACCCCCCAGCAGGAACGGTGGCCCCCAGTGGTTATCAAAGGCCAGCGGGGCCCCTCCCTACAAGGATGAGGGGGTGTCCCTGGGCTGCCACTGACAAGCAGGGCCATCCGTCAGCCCTGAGCACAATGGGGTAATTAACCCCTGACCCCAGCTCCTTTTTAGCCACTTCCTCTGAGGGCTGGGTGTATGGGGCTGAGAACGGATGGGGGATTTCTGTCAAGCCTTGCTTTTCAGCGAGGGGCCCAGGAGCAATGGCTGCTTGGCTGCTCTCAGGCTCTCTAGCTCCCAACCTCTGCGGCTCCTGCAGGGTCTGGGGGAGCCTCCCACTCTCTGTCCCCTGAGAGGGCACCCTCTAGGCCAACCACCCTCAAGCCAAAGCAGTGTGTATGGGGAAGGACAGATAGAGACCCTGAGAAAGAGACAAGAGACTCGGAAGAGGGAAGCCGAGGTGGGCAGATCATCTGAGAGAGACACTTGAGACTCGAGACGGCTCCTTTCCCTTTACAAAGTGTGTTCACGGGAAAAATCATAGACAAACCCTGCTTGTGAAATTAGATGCGAAAATCCTAAATCAAATATTAGCCAAACAGATACATGCATCATGCCCAAACTGAGTTTATCTTAGAAATGTAAGGCTCATTTAACATTTGAAAAATCTATTAGTGAATTTATCACATTAATGAATTAACGGAGAAAAGTCATATGATCATCTTGGCACTGGAAATCAAGGTCAACATCTACTTAAGATAAAAATGTTTTAGCAAACTGGGGATAGAAAGGAATTTCCTTAGACTGGGCATGGTGGTTTCCAGCACTTCAGAAGGCCAAGGCACACGAATCGCTTGAGCCCAGGGGTTCGAGACCAGCCTGGGAAACACAGTGAAACCCCATCTTTACAAAAAAGACAAGTTTAACTGGGCGTGGTGGTGTGCGCCTGTAATCCCAGCTACTTGGGAGGCTGAGGTGGGAGGATCGATTGAGCCCAGGAGTTTGAGACCAGCCTGGGCAACATAGTGCATAGTGAGACTGTGTCTCAAAAAAAAAAAAAAAAAAAAAAAAGAAAGAAAGAAACTTCCTTAAACTGATAAAGATTATCCACAAATCCCAGCACAAACACAGAGTTCTTAAAGGAGCAATGGACACATTTCTTAGAATCAGGGATGGATTTGCCCCTCATCCATGAGTCGATTCAACATTGTACCTGAGGTCCTAGCCTGGAAAGTAGGCATGAAAGAAGGGATAAGAATTGGAAAAGAAAAGCAAAACTGGGATTATTTATAAGTGGTATAATTGTCTATTCATAGAAAACCCCAAATCATCTACTGGCAAAGTATTAGAACTATGAATGAAATTTAGCAGAGAAAGGATATTCCCACATCCAATCAATATGAAAAACTAATTATAGGGTGTGATGGCTTGTGCCTGTAATCCTAGCACTTTGGGAGACTGAGGTGAGTGGATCACTTGAGGTCAGGAGTTCGAGACCAGCCTGGCCAACATAGTGAAACCCCATCTCTATTAAAAATACAAAAATTAGCAGGTGTGGTGGCATGCGCCTGTAGTCCCAGCTACTCTGGAGGCTGAGGCAGGAGAATCGCTTGAACCTGAGAGGTGGAGGTTGTGATGAGCCTAGATCGTGCCACTGCACTCCAGCCTGAGCGACAGAGCAAGACTCCATCTCAAACAGAACAGAATAAAACAAAACAAAACAAAAATGAAACAAAACAAACAAAAAAAACGAATTACAGCTAAAACACAGATAATCCTTGAAAACATGATGCTCAGCGAAAGAAGCCAGAGGTGAAAGGCCACATAGAAAGTGATTCCATTTATATGAAATGCCCAGAATAGGCCGGGGGTGGTGGCTCAAGCCTGTAATCCCAGCAGGAGGCAGTGAGGTGGATCCAGTCAGGAGATTGAGACCATCCTGGCTAACAGGTAAAACCCCGTCTCTACTAAAAATACAACTAGCCCGAGGTGGTGGCGAGTAGCCTGTAGTCCCAGCTACTTTCCGGAGGCTGAGGCAGAAGATAAAGCGTGAACCTGGGAGGCCGGAGCTTGCAGTGAGCGAGATGGCGCCCACTGCTCCAGCCTGGTGACACAATTAGAGACTCCGTCTCAAAAAAAAAAAAAAAAAAAAAAAAAAAAAAATGCCCAGAATAGACAAATCCATAGTGACAGAGAGTAGATTAGTGGCTTGGGGGGGCTGGGGAGAGGAGGGCTTGGGGAGTGACTATGAATGAGTTAAGTTTTCTTTTGGTGTGATGAAGATGTTCTGGAATTAGATAGCAATGATGGCTGTATATAACCTTGAGAATATAGGAAAAACCACTGAATTGTACACTTTCAAATGATGAATTTTTATGGTATGTAAATTGTATCTCAAGAAAAAAGTAATTGCATTTATAAACATCAGAGCTGACAACATATAATTTTTAAAAATCTTCCACTTGCAATAATAACAAAAATTACATCTAACAAAATATTTATGGTGATAAAATGCTATTGAGGTACAGGCACATTGAAAAATGGTTTTCCTTTTTTTTTTTTTTTTTTTTAAGACAGAGTTTTTTTACTCTATCACCCAGGCTGGAGTGCAGTAACATGATCCTGGGTCCAAGTGATTCTCATACCTCAGCCTCCTGAGTAGTTGGGATTACGGGTGCGTGCCACCATGCCCAACTAATTTTTTTTTTTTTTTTTTTAAGACAGGGTCTCACTCTGTTGCCCAGGCTGGAGTGCAATGGTGCGATCTTGGCTCACTGCAACCTCCGCCTCCCGGGTCCAAGCAATTCTCCTGTCTCAGCCTCCCAAGTAGCTGGGATTACAGGCATGCACCACCATGTCCAGCTAATTTTTTGTATTTAAGCAGAGACAGGGTTTCATCATGTTGTCCTGGCTGGTCTCGAACTCCTGAGCTCAGGCAATCCACCCACCTCAACCTTCCAAAGTGCTAGGATTACAGGCGGGAGCCACCGTGCCCTGCCCAGCTAATTTTTGTATTTTCAGTAGAGACAGAGTTTCACCATGTTGGCCAGGCTGGTCTCAAACTCCTGGCCTCAAGTGATCTGCCAGCCTTGGCCTTCTAAAGCCCTGGGATTATAGGTGTGACCCACCATGCTCACAACTGGCAATTTGGCAATTTTTTAAAAAACTAAACACACATTTACCATAGGACTCCGTGACAGCATGCCTGGGCATTTATATCAGAGAAACGAACACTCATATCCACACAAAAACAAGTACACAATTGTCAGGGCAACTTTATCTGTAATGGTCAAAAATTGGAAACAACTTGAATGCTCTTCAGTGAGTGATTAAGCTAACTAGTTCCTCCATACCATGGAATACTACTCAGCAATGAAAAGGGATGGGCTAAGCTAAGAACAGGCTTCCAGAAGGATGGCGCTCTAGGGAATTATGCTGAATTGTTTGTTTTTTGACGAAGTCTTGCTCTGTTGCCCAGGCTGGAGTGCAGTGGCATGATCTCGGCTCACTGCAACCTCTGCCTCCCGGGTTCAAGCTATTCTTCTGCCTCAGCCTCCTGAGTAGCTGGACTACAGGCGTGTGCCACCACACCCAGCTAATTTTTGTATTTTTATTAGAGATTGTGTTTCACTGTGTTGGTCAAGCTGGTCTCAAACTCCTGACCTTGTGATCCACCCGCCTCGGCCTCCCAAAGTGCTGGGATTACAGATATGAGTAACCGTGCCCAGCAAAAAAAAAAGCCTAATTTGAAAGGTTACATGCTGAGGAGCTCCATTAATGTAACATTGTCACAGTGACAAAACTGTAGAGACAGAGCACAGAGTTGTGGTAGCTAGGGGTTGGGGTAGGGAGGGGAGGGAAATGGAGAGGGAGGTTACCATAAATGAGTAGTATGGAGGGTCTGTGATGATGGAAGATAGAACAGTTCTGTATTTTTTTTTTCTTTTTGAGACAGAGTCTCGCTCTGTCGTCCATGCTGGAGTGCAGTAGTGTGGTCTTGGCTCACAGAAGCCTCCACTTCCTGGGCCCCAGTTATCCTCCTGTCTCAGCCTCTCCCTGAATAGCTGGGACCACAAGTGTGCATCACTGTGCCTGGCTAATTTTTGTATTTTTGGTAGAGATGGTGTTTCGCCATGCTGCCCAGGCTGGTCTTGAACTCTTAAGCTCAAGCGATCTGCCCGCCTCAGCCTCCCAAAGTGCTGGGATTACAGGGGTGAGCCGCCATGCCTGGTCAGTTCTGTATCTTAATTGCGATGGTGGCTACATGAATCCACTTGTGATGAATTGTAGAGAACTACACACACACACACACACACACATGCACACACAGGCATACACACACATGTGCACACACACCTACATGAATGCATGCAGAACTAGTGAACTCTGAATAAGGTTCTGTGGTCAAGTACTCTAGCTATGTAAGATGTTACCTTTGGTGGAAACTGGGAAAAGCATACCCGGGACCCTTCTGTACTATTTTTGCAACTTCATGTGAGTCTAAAATTATTTGAAAATAAAAACATAGACAAAAAATGTTATTGGAAGACATGAAAGAAAATCCTCAATATTTGCTTCACCATAAGGAAAGCAGACCTGGAGGAAGGGGTGCAGCGTGGGCAGGGTTGTGGCTGAAAATGGAGTGGCTGTGAGGGATCACTGGGCAACTTGGTGTTAGGTAACAAAAGTGTCATTACTCTCTTCTCTCTAATTTTGTACTTTAAAAAATTTCCTTAATAAGAAATAAAAGAGGTAAGTGAATGCAAAGAGACAGCTATTAAGTTGCATAGATTCAGTATAAGGATGTTCATTCTCCCCAAATTAATGTCAATTAAACTCAGTCCTGATCAAAACCCAACAGGCTTTCTGATGGAGCTTATCAAGCTGATTCCAAAAATCAGTGAGAAAGAGCAAAGCAGTAAGAATAGCTGAGACACTCCTACAGAACGAGGCGGGACACCGGCCTTACCCGCTGTCAAGGCCAGGCGTACAGCTACGGTCTTTAGGCCAATCTGGGATTTATCAGTGCAGAGGTGGCCACCGAGACCCATGGGACGGGACAAAGAGCCCGGCAGAGACTGACGCACACAGGGATATTGAAGGTGGGGGCGTGGCAGGTGAGGAGAAAGGAAGGACCAGGCGCATTCACGTCAGTTTCACCTGCTGTCCTCATCCCTCTCCTCTAGGCTGGCCTTGCTCTTTGCATCCCAAGACCCCATTCCACACTGAGGTCACTGAGGCTCAGAGGGGGCCAGTGACACCCAAGGTCTTCTGGCTGTGGTCCCGGGCTCTTTCCAAAGTGTGGTCCCACCAGCCTTCCCTGCCTGTGTCTAAACCATGGGCCTCCAACCCGCTACAGTCCCGAAGATTCGGAACCTCTGAGGGAGAGGTGGGGATGGGGTGTTGTGGCATCTGCAAGAGAAATAGCTTCCCACTTGAGTTTGAGAACCCTGCAAGGGAGAGGGAGGAGAGAGAGGGCGAGCGCAATGAGCCAGCCACTGTGCTGCCAGGCTGGGGAACAATCAGGCTCTGTCCCTCTCCTCCCCACCCCCCTGGGCTCCCACCAGCTTTCATCACTGACCTAACCCAGGGGGCAGGGCACTGGGGGGCGGGGGTGGAGGGGAGGGCAGAGGTCAGCCCATTACACGCCAAGCCAAGCCAGGAATAGATCCACTTTGGGGGTGGCTGGGGGAACTTGGGGCCCCACGGAAACCCACCTCCCACCTCTGGCTAGAGGCAGCTGACTGGAGGAGGCAGTGGAGAAGACAGGAGATAGCTGCCCTGTACCCCAAGGGTGGTGAGAGCCAGGGCTCCATCAAAGCTAAGAACAGGCTTCTAGAAGGATGCAGATGCCCCTGAGCCACACTAATCCCCTCCCTGGCCTCCACTGCTGCCACCTTAGTGGGAGACACTTTCCTGTCCCAAGAGGAAGGTGACCCTCCCGACCCGCTGTCCTCAGGGCTGGCCCACCCCACCAGGCCTCCCTTCTGCTGCCCCAACCCAGCCTCCCAGTGGTTTGGCCCCTGTGCCCTGTCCCCACCTTGCTTCAGACTCGGGGGGTGGTGTTCCCACCCCCACCAGCGGGCCCCCCTGCTCCCTCCAGCCTGTCGATGGTAGCCAGGGGGCTCCAGGCAAACACAGGCCTGACTGCCCTTTCCCTTCCTGGCCAGAGTCTTCTGTGGCTCCTCAGTGCCAGGCAGATCGAGTCTGGGATTCTGATGCCAGCACTTGAGGCCTCTGCTATCTCTGGCCATCGCCTGATATCTGGCCTTCTACTTTTGATGACACAGTTATTCATTCATTTAACAGACAGGTGTTGAGCGTCACCCCAGGCTAGACAGTGTGCTAGGTGTTGGGGACAGAGGTGTGACCTGGATGGGCCAGGTTTCTGCCCTCAGGGACCTGGCTGTCTGTAGAAAACAGACCAGAGACTGGTTAGCAAGCAAGCGCAGGCCCCGTCACCAGCCGCTCTGCAGGCATCGGTGACATGAGGGGGATAACGCAGGACTGGTTCCTGCTGGCTGCGCTGCCTCTTCTCGGGCCGCTCGAGGGTGACAGTGCACACCTGCCACAGAAACACCCTGCAGCTTCCTCTCAGGCGTCCCTGAGCACTTCCTCAGAGAGACCCTTTCAAAGCGGCGCATCTAAAGAACTCCCTGGGACAGGCACAGTGGCTCACGCCTGTAATCCCAGCACTCTGGGAGGCCGAGGCGGGCAGATCACAAGGTCAGGAGATCGAGACCACGGTGAAACCCCGTCTCTACTAAAAATACAAAAAATTAGCCGGGCGCGGTGGCGGGCGCCTGTAGTCCCAGCTACTCGGGAGGCTGAGGCAGGAGAATGGTGGGAACCCGGGAGGCGGAGCTTGCAGTGAGCTGAGATTGCGCCACTGCCCTCCAGCCAGGGAGACAGAGCGAGACTCGTCTCAAAAAAAAAAAAAAAAAAGAACTCCCTGGGCCAGGCAGAGTGGCTCATGCCTGTAATCCCAGCACTTTGAGAGGCCGAGGTGGGCGGATAATCTGAGGTCAGGAGTTTGAGACCAGCCTGACCAACATGGTGAAATCCCATCTCTACAAAAAACACAAAAATTAGCCAGGTGTGGTGGTGCTTGCCTGTAATCCCGGCTACTTGGGAGGCTGAGGCAGGAGAATCACTTGAACTCAGGAGGTGGAGGTTGCAGTGAGCCGAGATCACACCACTGTACCCATCACCTTTCCCACCCCTCCATTTTATAAAATCTCTGGTGTCTGCCACCAGCTGGAAGCAGCCAGTTCTTTGCTTACCAGTTGATTGCCTGCTCCTCCCACTCACGAGGCCTCTGTCAGGGCAGGGCCTTGCTCGTCTTGTTCCCTGGTGTGTGACCTGGATGTAGTAGGTGCTCAAGAAATACGTACTGAATGAATGAGTGAGTGAATGGGTGAGCGTGTGGGATCACTGCACGGCCGTGAGGCTCATGTGAAGAAAGGAATGGAAGCTGCTCGGGTCCGGGCCTCTGCACAGAAGGCACCCAGCCTTAGCCGCCAGGATCACTGTCCTCTGCTTGACCTGAAAGCCCACACTCTAAATGTCTATGTTGACGACTAACTGAACTGAATTCCAGCAACCCACTCCAGCTTCTGGACCTTTAAGTAGGGAGGATTGCAGGCCTGGGCTGGGGGACAGCGGTGGCTGCAGAGCGGGCAGCCAGGCACAGAGCTGGCGTGCGCAAGACCAGCTCACCCGTCCACAAAGTATACGGACCCCTGAGCTCCCCGGCATCCCTGAGTCAGCAGGTGGCGACAGTGTGCGGAAAGCTGGGGGCTCTATAGCTGGCCGCGTGCTTCAGGAGCTGTTTTTCCTAATGGCCACCAGGTGGCAGCACTTCCCCAGGAATGTGGGCGGCAGAGCCAGCCCTTGTGGATTGAATCTCAGAGGGAGCCACAGGGATGGAAGCTTGGAGGGCACCCAGGCCCAGGGTCACACAACTTTCAGTGGCAGGGCCAGGCCAGGACAGAGGTCACTTGACTTGCCACCTGGACGGACTCAGGAGTAGCCTCAGGGCAGGAGGAGATGCGAGCTGAAGAGGGAGGGTGTGAGCCGCAGCCCTAGCTCAGCCTCCTGGGAGTGGGTGGATGTCCTGACCTTGATTTCAACCCCTAGAATCCTACCCATCCTGAGGAAGGGGCTCCACCCAGCCCTCCCCTCTGAGGCCCTCTGAGTCTGTCTCCCTCGCCAGACTGATTCCCAGGGTCCTGGAACTGTGCCTCGTCCCCTCCACCACCGGCCACGGGAAGCCTTTGCACCTTTCCCTCTTTCCCTTTCCTTGCCTCAGCCTGGGCACCACCAGCACCTCCTCCAGGAAGCCTTCACTGGCCTTTGGTTGGGCAGGAGCCCCTCCTCCAGGCCCATGCAACACCCTGGATTATCCAGGATGGTGAGGCCCTGGGGGCAGGGATTGCTGGTACCTCGCACAGGCCCACCTAGGTGTGCACAGACACTGCATGTTCGCAGCCTCTGGCACAGTGGTCCTCAAACTGCAGCAGGCATTGGCGTCACCCGCAGAGTGTTGTGAAAATGCAGTCCCCAAGATCTCCCCTTCCCCAGAGATTCCAATCCAACAGGTCTGAGCTGGAGCCCAGGAATCTGCATTTAAGACACTTCCCAGCCAAGTCTGATGCAGAGGCCTGAGCATCTTAGCGTTCGTTAAATGTACCATCGGCCCTGATCTCTGCAGGGGTTTAGCAAAATAACTATAAACAGAAGGATCATAAAAACCTCTGACATCTGTGCTCTTTGAATCACTCGCAAAACACTTTCACATCTGGTTCTCCTTTTTTGCCTTCCCCTATTTATTTATTTATTTATTTATTTAAGACGGAGTCTCACTCTGTTGCCCAGGCTGGAATGCACTGGTGCAATCTTGGCTCACTCCAACCTTTGCCTTCCACATTCAAGCAATTCTCATGCCTCAGCCTCCCAAGTAGCCGGGACTACAGGCATGTGCCACCACGCCTGGCTAATTTTTTGTATTTTTAGTAGAGACGGGGTTTTGTCATGTTGGCCAGGCTGGTCTTGAACTCCTGACTTCAGGTGATCCACCCACCTTGGCCTCCCAAAGTGCTGGGATTAGAGGTGTGAGCCACTGTGCCCAGCCTGTCTTCCTCTTTTTAACTACTGTCTTGGGAGGATCATCATCCTCACTCCACAGACACCAAGGCTCAGAGACAAAGGGTGACTTGTCCAAGGTCCTCCAGCTAAAAGAACGGAGCTGGGATTTGAACTGGAGTCACCCTGGGCTAGGGGAGCTCCAAAATTCAGGACCTAGACATGGCCTGGTGATTCCAGCCTTGTGGAGCAAACGGGCCCCTCCTACTGTCCCTGTTGAGGCCCTCCTCATCTCTTCTCTGAGACATCCAACCCTCTTGACTCCCTCTGCCCATCCAAGTCCTCTCTTCCTGGACCCAGAGAAAGTCTCGTCTCATACTAAAGCTGCAGCGATTTCTGCAAGCACTAGATTTGCAGCCAGGTATGTGCTGGACTTTGTGGGCAATTCAGAGAAGGGCAAAACAGAGCACCTGCCCCCCGACCAGGGGCTTCCTGTCCAGCTGGAAAGACAACAAGTGCTTACTTGGGTGACAGAATAAGGTACTTGAATGTTCTTTTCCATCAAATAGATTCCTGGTCCCAACCAGACCCCCTCAATTGACTGGGACATGTTCCTCTGCCGTGTGGGCTGATTCCGGTGACCCCCTCTGCTAAAAAAGCTAAGCGGATTGTGACATTTTCACACCAACAGGTATTACAAAGCAATCCAATTTCCTTTTTCTTGTCTGTCACAATGACATCTGTTGAATTCCAAGTATCCTACGGAAGATGGGGGTGCCAGAGATTAGAAAGTAAGTAGAGAAAGAGGCCGGGTGCGGTGGCTCACACCTGTAATCCTAGCACTTTGGGAGGCCGAGATGGGTGGATCATCTGAGGTCAGGAGTTCGAGACCAGCCTGGCCAACATGGTGAAACCCCATCTCTACTAAAAATACAAAAAATTAGCCGGGCACAGTGGTGGGTGCCTGTAATTCCAGCTACTCAGGAGGCTGAGGCAGGAGAATTGCTTGAACCCGGAGGCAGAGGTTGCAGTGAGCTGAGATCATGCCATTGCACTCCAGCCTGGGCGACAAGAGCGAGACTCCATCTCAAAAAAAAAAAAAAAAAAAAAGAGAAAAAGAAAGAAAGAAAAAAGAAAAAAAATTGCAAAAATTAGCCGGCGTGGTGGCAGGCGCCTGTAGTCCCAGCTACTTGGGAGGCTGAGGCAGGAGAATCGCTTGAACCCAGGAGGCGAAGGTTGAAATCAGCTGAGATTGTGCCACTTCACACTCCAGCCTGGGTGAAAGAGCAAGACTCCATCTTAAAAAAAAAAAAAGTCAGTAGAGAAACAGAATACAAGAAGAGGGACATGGAGAAGCGTTTTATAATTTATCAAACTGTGAGCTCTAAGCCCCACATTTAAAGGGGATAAAAACCTTGCCAGACAAAATACAAGCATGTAATAAATTAATCACTGCAGAATTGGCTCAGGAAAACCATGAAGAGATTTCACAAGGCAAATACGCAGCAAATTGCTGAACGAATGATTCAAATAGCAATTGCTCAGGAGCTCAGAAAAGGGAGCAAGATATATGAGCTGAGATCGTCTGCTAAGCCTGCCGGGAAGAGGTGAATTAGAGCGGAGCCTGCAGGCAACGGCTGAACAAGGCAGCAAAGAGGGGCATCTTCCCCAACCTGGGAAGAAAGGCCAGAGTGGGTAGGGGGTTTTGAGGTCAGAGTGACAGCTGTGCCAAGCAAATTGTTTACAAAGCATTCACACCTGTTTTTCCTTCTAATCTTTTGTTTTTGAGATGGGGTCTGGCTCTGTCACCCAGGCTGGCCTGCAATGGTGCAATCTCGGTTTACTGCAACCTCCACCACCTGGGTTCAAGGATTCTCCTGCCTCAGCCTCCTGAGTATCTGGGATTACAGGTGCATACCACGACGCCTGGGTAATTTTTGTGTTTTTAGTAGAGACGGGGTTTCACCATGTTGGCCAGGCTGGTCCAGATATATGATCCAGATCTTATACCAACTCCTGACCTCATGATGCACACCCCTCGGCCTCCCAAAGTGCTGGGATTACAGGCATGAGCCACCTCGCCCAGCCTCTCCTTTTAATCTTGACTTTCACAAATACCTGGTGGCAGGCGTCATTTCCCCATTCTACAGGTACCTGAGGCTCAGAGTGAGACAGTGACTTACTCAAGACCTCCCAGCTACAAAATGGCAGAGCCTGGGCTTGACCTAGCATCGTCATGGGCTGGAAGAGCCACAATCCATGTTGAGGCACCTGGGTTTGGAGACCGCTGCCTTTTTTTTTTTGAGATGGAGTCTTGTTCTGTCGCCCAGGCTGAGTGCAATGGCCTGATCTCAGCTCACTGCAACCTCCCTCTCCCATTTTCAATTCTCCTGCCTCAGGCTCCCAAATAGCTTGGATTACAGGTGTGCCCCACTGCACCTGGCCTTAGACTGCTGTTTTTTGAAACCAAAATTCTGGCCTGGAAACAGAAGTTGGTTTTTCCAGCCCTTGCCCTGCCGCTATGATACCAGAGGAAGAGGCTTCCCTGGGCCTCAGTTTCCTTGCCTGCACAATGTGGCTGGCAAGACTTGGTCTCCTCTCACAGGGTGATGGTGAGCTTTAAAATCCTGTGAAAGTGATCTGACTGGAGAGCAGTGGACAGTGGGAAGGCTGTTGCTGTCACGGCATTCTGCACATCTGTCCAGACTCAATTAGCCACCTAAGGAGAGAGTAGGGTGGGGCTTCCATCGGCCGTGGGATATGTGGACAATCATCCTTCTATATCTTTCCTCTATGGCTCCTGGGGCAGCTGGGGAAGCAAGCTGGATGGGCCTGGCCCCATGCTGCCGGGTGAGGTGGATGCCTGGCTGTGGCTCTAGGAGAGCCACCCTCCCTCAGGGAACCCACTTTACACAGTAGCAGTGGCAGCAGAGGCTGGCGAGGAGACAAGATTCGGACTCTTCAATTGGGGAGCACTGAGAGCATTTCCCGAGCCTCAGATACATGGGGACTGTGACCCTCCCTGGGACCCCAGTTAGGCTGCTCCTCAGGACTAAGGAAGGAGGAGGGGGTGTGAGAAATCTTTCACCATATACCATAGAAAGCATTTACCTCAATGGCCTTAGTTTACCTATGGGGAAACTGAGGCACATAAAGGGAAGGGAGCATGTCCAGTCTGTCCTTAATAGTAAGACCCACTGAATACACCTCTCCTGGCTCTTTGTTTAGTGTTTGGACATTCAAAGACCCCTAGACTAGGCGGCGGGAGTTTCAGGGCCACGATCCAGATCTTACACCAACTGTGTGTGGCCCCGCACAAAATCACTCCCCGCTCTTTGGCACTTAAGTTGGCGAAACTGGGATGGGCTGGGACCTCAAAGGGCCGTTCTAGTAGGGGAGTCACAGGCCCAGGTGGTGAAGGGGTGAAAGGGCATGTCTCGCGGTTTATAGTCCACTGAGCCTCGCCGGAGGTAACCCCAGCTCAGGGATGCTTTCGTTGCCATGGCAACCGCCGGGTAGGCGCGGGCCCCTGCGTGCGGCTGAGGAAGTTGGGACCAATCCTGCCCTTCCCAAGATGGCGGCGGCAGCAGGGCAAAGGGCGGGGTTAGATGCTGTCAGCCTGTCCAGACCTTTCCTCTGTTTTCGCTTGTTCCTACTAACGGCGAGCTTCCGCCAATACTTGTTCTTGTTCTTGGTTCCGAGCGTCCCGAGAGCCGGGAAGGGAAGGATTGTCTGCAGGGATTGGAGCAAATATCCAGTGTGGGAAAAGGCGGGACTTCCGCGTCCTGCCGGAAGTGACGTGACAGTAGCGGCCACCGCCAGGTGGAACGGCAGGTGGGTTCAGGTACCAGCCTGGCCCGGACCCGGTTGTGGGACCAACGCTTCCGGTGAGCGACAGAGGCAGCTCCTCAGGGCCTGGAGACCCGTGGGGCGGGCTCTGGGATCTGAGCCTATCGCCCTGGCCTGGAGTCCCCCTTTGTACCTAGTAAGAATCACCTACCCAGCCCCCCACCCGGAGACTGCCCCATCCCACTCCAGAGGGGAAGAGGAGGGCCCTGCTGTCCCGTATGAGGGTGATGGAGGGAGGGGTGGCGTTGGCATTTATGCACTTCGGTTCCCTAAATCCTATGCTCCTTTCTCTCCCGGATCCAGTTCCCCATTCCCCTACCGAGCTGGGCAGTTAGCCAGCCCACTCCAACTCTCGGAACCATGTTTGCAGACTTGGATTATGACATCGAAGAGGATAAACTGTGAGTATTTTATTCCCCCAAGTTCCAGCAGTGTAGGAGCCCCAAGTTTCTCATTTCCCAGGACTTCCCAGTCCCACAAAGCCTCGCTTCTCAGCGGTGGATCAGGTGTTGTACTGAAGCAGCAACGGACCCTGCTTTCCCAGGAGCTCACTATTTGTAGGGGGCTGTGGACAGTTAAAAGGATAATCACAGCTCAGTGCCATAAGGGCACTATTAGCATGACTTGGTGACAAGAAGAGCAAAGCAGATGGAGCAGTGCTTCTGCTGGGGTGGTCAAGGAAAGCTTCACGGAGGAGGTAGCAATTGAACCAGGTTTTGAAGGTTGAATAGGAATATTGTAGACACACCTTCTTTCCCAACATAGATCGTTAGTAGGACAGATTTTCAAAAATTAGATTTGTCTTCCCATTAGAATATATCCTCTTTCAGATCAAGGAGTGGGTGCAATGCCTTGCTCTGTGCTCAGCACTTAGTAAGGGGCCTGACATCAGTAGGTTGTTAGCAAATTTTTTTGAATGAATAAGTGAATCAGCGTGAGTACTTACCATAAAACACCAGTCAATGCTAATTTATAGTGGAAACTGAGAGGTAATTGAGCAGTTGAGAGGTGGAAGGTGGACGGTTTAATAGAGGAAGACTCCTTGGAGTAGGTGGCCGTCATATTCCATAGATGCCTGATAAGGTGACAAGGACAGAACCTGGCTCAAATCTCAGAGATCGAATAAATGAAAGGGAAGGGAGACCTGTTTTTATGGAGTGCCTGCTGTGGACTGGGTTGCTGTTAGCACCCTCCATGCATGGTTAGAAGAACTCTGATAAGGGTGCTCATCCCCATTTTATGGATGAGGAAATTGAGATGCTTGGGTAAGAGGGTGACTTACCCAAGTCCCATAGCTGGCTGGGCATGGTGGCTAACGCCTGTAATCCCAGCACTTTGGGAGGCTGAGGCAGGCGGATCACCTGAGGTCAGGAGTTAAAGACCAGCCTGGCCAACATGGTGAAACCCCGTCTCTACTAAAAATACAAAAAATATTAGCCAGGCATGGTGGCAGGCGCCTGTAGTCCCAGCTACTCCAGAGGCTGAGGCAGGAGAATCACTTGAACCCCGGGAGGCGGAGGTTGCAGTGAGCCAAGATTGTGCCATTGCACTCCAGCCTGGGCAACAAGAACAAGACTCTGCCTCAAAAGAAACCAAGTTCTGTAGCTGATAAATGGCAGAGCTGGGGTTTGATCCCACATCTGCTTAATTCCAAGAGCTGTGCATGTGCCAGCACAAAATGTTTTGTCCAAGGGAGGGAGAGAAAAAGCTGGGCAGCCAGTGGAGCCCCTCGGGAGTTTTAGAGGGCCCACCCCCTCCAGTCATCCTTCCGCCAGGAGAATCAGCCTCGCTTGCTTTTCTTTCTAGCGGAATCCCAACTGTGCCTGGGAAGGTGACCCTGCAGAAGGATGCTCAGAACCTGATCGGGATCAGCATTGGAGGAGGGGCCCAGTACTGTCCCTGTCTCTATATCGTCCAGGTATTGGGCGCTTTGGAGGGGGGCACAAGGTACATCCCTACTTGGGCATGACAAAGGCAGGTTCATTTCTCCACACTGCATAGCTGACTCCTTCTCATTCTTGAGGTCTGATCCTCTCAGAGGGGCTTTCTGATCACCTGCACTGCATTGGTCTGCCCTGTCTTCTCCCCTATGTCGCTCTGTTTTTTTCCTTCTCGGCACTTAGTACTTGTTAATTGCCCACTGTCTAGTAGAGTAGACTCTTTGCACTGAGGGCAGTGTCCTGGTTTGCTTTTTCACTACAGTAAGCACCAGGTACAGTGCCTGGCACATAGTGGACATGCAATAGAAATTGACTATTGAATCAATAAAACCATCAGCCTTGGGTACTAGCCAAAATGAAGTGTCATAGGAATATGATGAAATAATGGCCCGAGTTCAAATGCAAGCTTCTTCCCTACTTACTAGCAAGTTACTTAACCTCTTTGGGCCTCAGTTTCATCACCTAGAAAGGGGGGATTTAAAACATGTAGACATAATCGTCTCTGGGTTCCTGTGAAAAGTCAGTAAAACAACATAACACACTAGCACTTAAGAAACGTGCATTGGCCGGGCCCAGTGGCTCACGCCTGTAATCCCAGCACTTTGGGAGGCCGAGGTGGGTGGATCACGAGGTCAGGAGTTCGAGACCAGCCTGGCCAACATGGTGAAACCCTGTCTCTACTAAAATACAAAAAATTAGCTGGGCGTGGTGGTGCACGCCTGTAGTTCCAGCCACTCAGGAGGCTGAGGTAGAAGAATCGCTTGAACCTGGAATGTAGAGGTTGCAGTGAGCCGAGATCACGCCACTGCATTCCATGCATTCCAGCCTGGATGACAGAGTGAGACGCTGTTTCAAAAAAAAAAAAACATGCATTAAGCAGTAGCTGCTGTTATTTTCCAGGCAGCTGTACATTTTCCCAGATGCACTACCAGTGGTGAGGAACACTCTTGTGTCTCTTGTAGAGGAAGCTGCACTGGTGATATTCTGTCCACTGTAACTCAGGAGTGGTGACAGACCTGCTGTGGGGGCACCTTCACTGTGTGGCTCATCCAAGTCAGTGACCTTGCTGTAGCCTTGGGAAGACCCGTTCTAACGCTCTCAACTGGGTAGCCACTGGTGGCAGATAGGAAACTGGCCTCTGTGAGGATCTTGCTAAGGAGTCGTTTGTAGGCCTCGAAGACAGATTCCCAGGATTGACCTGGTCTTGCTTCTGCTCACAGTGCTGCCTCCTTCATGAGCCATTTGGCCTCCTGTGACCCAGGAGGCATTAGCAAGGCCTCCCCACTGTAATCCCAGCGCTTTGGGAGGCTGAGGCGGGCAGATCACCTGAGGTGAGAAGTTCAAGACCAGCTTGGCCAACATGGTGAAACCCTGCCTCTACTAAAATACAAAAATTAGCCAGGCATGATGGCGGGTGCCTGTAATCCCAGCTACTCGGGAGGCTGAGACAGGAAAGTTGCTTGAACTCAGGAGATGGTGGTTGCAGTGAACCGGGATCATGCCACTCTACTCCAGCCTGGGCGGCTGAGTGAGACTCCGTCTCGATAATAATAATAATAATATAATCAATTTTTTAAAATTCAATTTTGTTTTTATCAAAGTGCCATGTGACTTGCCTCTACAAAGTCAAGAGCATTAAAAGTCCTGTGTCAAATAATAACAAGCCACTGCCCTTCCCCTGCACACCTCACCCGGCTTGCTCTGTTTCTTCATGCATGGGCTTCCATTTTTCTCAATAGTCTCACTGTGTCGCCCAGGCTTGAGTGCAGTGGTGCAGTCATGGGTCACTGCAGCCTTGACCTCCCCAGACTCAGATGGTTCTCTCACCTCAGGCTCCAAGTAGCTGGGATTACAGGCACATGCCACTAAACCTGGCTAATTTTTATGTATGTTTTATAGAGACGGGTTTTGCCATGTTGCCCAGGCTTGTCTCAAACTGTTGGGTTCAACTGATCCACCAGCCTTGGCCTCCCAAAGTGCTGGGATTACAGGCATGAGCCACCACTCTCAGCCTATCCTGTTATTTCTTTATCTGTCACCTGTAAATATCTATTGACTTTGCCTCGTCCGGTAGATGAGAATTTAGTTCTTCCCTTGACCAGTCTGTTTCCTCTCATCTCACCTTTCCAACATAGTTATTTTTCCATTTTTGGCTAAATTACTATTAGTACAACAGATATTTTGTTCGGGAAATCTTTTCCAAGTGCCTCCTAGGCTCGTTGTAGGCACTAGGGATAAAAAAGTGAAGAAAACAAAGATCCCTCTCTTACAGAGCTCTCATTCTAGTCGAAACAACTCTATGTTTAACTTTCTGAGGAATCTGTGTTTCTTTTCTTAATTCAGCCTTTTCTTCTTCTTTGAGAGGGTGGGGGTAATTTCCTGTTTTGTTTTTTTCATTTTGCACTCTTCTTGTTTTCTCAGTATGTTTTCCACAATTTCCTATCTTCTTTTTTTTTGAAATGAAGTCTTGCTCAGTTGCCAGGTTGGAGTGCAATGGCTCAATCTTAGCTCACTGCAACCTCCAGCCCCTGGGTTCAAGTGATTCCCCTGCCTCAGCCTCCCAAGTAGCTGGAATTACAGGTGCCTGCCACCACGCCGGGCTAATTGTATTTTTAGTAGAGACAGGGTTTCACCATGTTGGCCAGGCTGGTCTTGAACTCCTGACCTCAAGTGATCCACCTGCCTCCACCTCCCAAAATGCTGGGATTACAGCGTGAGCCACTGTGCCTGGCCCCATCTTCTTCAGTCTGTTTTCTGCCCTGTAGTTTCTCCCCCTTGTGCCCTCCCCTTGCCCCTCCTCTTTGGATTCCCCCATCTTGAGGGTCCCTTTCCTGGTTTACTCCCTGATCTCCCATGGAGAATATCCTCCTGTAGCTTTCTGAGAAAGGGCACGTGGGATGTCAATTTTTTGAGACCTCGGGTCTGCCTGATTTGGTCATTGTGGTTCCCATTTTCCTTTCAGTTGACATTTTGGCTCATCAGATTCAAGAATGAATGTCAAGGTTGACAGTAATTCCTGTGTGAAGCGTGATGGCCTTGTCACATTATCTTTTGCTGTCACATGGCTATTGCCATTCTTATTTGTGAGTCTTTATTTGTGATGTGTTTTATTTCCGATCTGTGAGGACTTTGAGGATCTTCTTTTTGTCTCTGGTGTTGGGAAGAGTCGTGATGATAGCTGCAAGCACAGTCTTTTTTTTATTGTGCCAGATCCTCAGAGGGTGATGTCATTGGGAACACCGTGTCTTTCTTGTCATGTATCTTGATGATGACATCCTGCTTTCTGTATTCTCTGTTCTGTTTTTTTCTATTTTTTTTTATTGTGGTAAAATTTACCATCTTAACTTTTCTTTTTTTTGAAACAGGATCTTGCTCTGTCGCCCAGGCTGGAGTGCAGTGGCACGATCACGGCTCACTGCAGCCTCAACCTCCTGGGCTCAAGCCATCCTCCCACCTCAGCCCCCTGAGTAGCTGGGACTACAGGCACACACCACCATTCCTGGCTCATTTTTGTATTTTTTTTTTTGGTAGAGGTAGAGTTTTGCCATATTGCCCAGGCGATCTTCCCACCTCAGTTTCCCAAAATGCTGGGATTACAGGTGTGCACCACCATGCCCAGCCCTTGGTCTAGTTTTGAATTAGATTGTTTGGTTTTTATTGTTGAGTTTTAGGAATTCTCTACCAAGCATAATCAGCTAAGAGGAAAAAAAGAAAACAGTTTTAGGAATTCTGTATATATTCTGGTTATTAATCCCTTATCAAAAATGTGATTTGCAAATATTTTCTCCCATTCTGTGGGTTGCCTTTTACACTGTTGATAATGTTCTTTTCTTTTCCTCTCTTCTCTTTTCTTTCTTTCTTTTTTTTTTTTTTTTTTTTTTTAGACACGGTCTTTTCTTTTTTTCCCCGGGTGGGGTGTGGTGGTGCCCTCCCGGCTCACTGCAAGCTCCGCCTCCCG
Source organism: Papio anubis (assembly GCF_008728515.1). NCBI lineage: Eukaryota > Metazoa > Chordata > Mammalia > Primates > Cercopithecidae > Papio > Papio anubis. The sequence goes on along the minus strand of NC_044991.1, from coordinate 12,616,517 downwards.
GGTTCGCGCCATTCTCCTGCCTCAGCCTCCCGAGTAGCTGGGACTACAGGCGCCCGCCACCGCGCCCGGCTAATTTTTTGTATTTTAGTAGAGACGGGGTTTCACCGTGTTAGCCAAGATGGTCTCGATCTCCTGACCTCGTGATCCGCCCGCCTCAGCCTCCCAAAGTGCAGGGATTACAGGCGTGAGCCACCGCGCCCGGCTTTTTTTTTTTTTTTTGAGACAGAGTCTCACTCTGTTGCCCAGGCTGGAGTACAGTGATGGGATCTCAGCTCATTGCAGCCTCTGTTTCCCAGGCTCAAGCTATCCTCCCACCTCAGCCTCCCAAGTAGCTGGGACTACAGGCGTACACCACCATGCCCAGCTAATTTTCGTATTTTTTTTGTAGAGACTGGGTTTTGCCACATTGTCCAGGCTGGATGGTGTGTTTTGATGCACCAGTTTGAAAATTTGTTCAATTTATTTAGTTTTTCTTTTATTACTTGGGTCTTAGGTGTCATATCCAAGAAATTACCGTCAAATCGAATGTCATGAAGCTTTTGGGCTAGGCGTTTTTCTGAGTTTTATAGTTTTAACTTTTACATTTAGGTCTTTAATCAATTTTGAGTTAATTATTATTATTATTATTATTATTATTATTTTGAGACAGAGTCTCATTCTGTTGTTTAGGCTGGAGTGCAGTGACATGATCTTGGCTCACTGCAACCTTTGCCTCCCAGGTTCAAGCGATTCTCCTGCCTCAGCCTCCTGAGTAGCTGAGACTATAGGCGCCCACCACCATGCCCAGCTAATTTTTGCATTTTTAATAGAGATGGGGTTTTACCATGTTGGCCAGGTTAGTCTCGAACTCCTGACCTCAGGTGATCTGCCTGCCTTGGCCTTCCAGAGTGTTGGAATTATAAGCGTGAGCCACTGCGCCTGGCCTTGAGTTAATTTTTGTATATGGTGTTAGGTAGTGTCAACCTCATTTTTCACATACTATTGTTGAAATGACTGTCCTTCCCCATTGAATGTTCTTGACACCCTTGTCAAAAATCATTTGACGCCGGGTGTGGTGGCTCATGCCTGTAATCCCAGCACTTTGGGAGGCCGAGGCAGGTGGATCATCTGAGGTCGGGAGTTCGAGACCAGCCTGACCAACATGGAGAAACCTTGTCTCTACTAAAAATACAAAATTAGCCGGGCGTGGTGGTGCATGCCTATAATCCCAGCTACTTGGGAGGCTGAGGCAGGAGAATTGCTTGAACTTGGGAGGCAGAGGTTGTGGTGAGCAAGATCACACTATTGCACTCCAGCCTGGGCAATGAGAGCAAAACTCCGACTCAAAAAAACAAAACAAATCATTTGACTGTATATCTGAGGCAGGAGGATTGCTGGAGCCCAGGAACTCAATGCCACAGTGAGCTGTGATCACGCCACTGCACTCCAGCCCGGGTGGTGAGATGCATTCTCAAAAAATGAGAGCAGAGGGTAGAGTGGAAGACAGAGCCAGGCAGTGGTCAGGTGTCTTCCCAGGTTCCATCTTAGCCCTCCCTTTCTTCCCCTACCACTCTCCTTATGCACCCACAGGTATTTGACAACACCCCAGCAGCCTTGGACGGCACAGTGGCAGCTGGCGATGAGATCACCGGTGTCAATGGCAGGTCAATCAAAGGGAAAACCAAGGTGGAGGTGGCGAAGATGATTCAGGAGGTGAAGGTAAGGGCTGCTGCAGAGCAGGTGTCCAGAGGCAGCCACACATGCTTCTGAGACCTCCAGGCTGCCAGAGGCCCCATCAGGCCTGCAAGGGGGTATCAGCCCTCACCGCCCCCTTCCTTGGCACGTGCAGGATTAGGGTCACACTCCAGCTTCCCTCGTCCATCCCTCATTCATTCAATAAATAGTAGTTGTGCTCCAGGACTTGTGCTGAACCTTGGCAAGGGAGTGGGCGGCAAGACCACAAGGTCCCTGTGAGCCCCCGGGGAGCTGACAGACTCAGAACCATCCCTCAGGCAAGCCCATGTGTCCAGTCAGCGCTGGAGCTGAAGCTAAAAGTCCAAGGTGATCCTACCCGGGTCCGTAGACACCCAGTAATGTCAGCCGGGTCATGCTGGGCCTGCGAGGGCTAAGAGAGAAGGAAGAGCACCCTTTCCCCATCCTGTAGGAACTTTTGGTCCCACGCAGCCTCCTGGGCTCATCGACACCCAGAGACCCCCCGTCCCAGGCCAGCTGCTCTTCTGCTCTATGGACCAGAGTCACACACTGTCTGCCCCTGCTTCTCCCCACCCCTGCTGCTACAGGCCCAGGCCTCTCTGCAGGGACACTCCCTCCTGGAATGGCAGGCAGCATCCTGGCCTCTCCCGAAGCGAGCATGCAGCCCCTTTGCCATTTCCTAGCGATGTGGCTGCTAGCGAGTCTCAGGAAACCAATATTGTGAAAGAACTGATGTGCAGGCAGTGCGCCGACGCGGGGTGATTTAGAAGTCTTGGGGGCAGGGGTCCCCACTGTGAGTTGAGCTTGGCCAAGCGTTGCAGCCACCTCCCTCAGCCCCACTTCTGTCCTCCGGGTTCTAGCACCCTTGATAGTCCCCCTTCCTGCCTTAAGCCAGGCCAGCCGCTGCTCCATCCTCTCTCCCCTTTATCCTCCTGTCCTGCTCCTGAGTGGTCCCTGCTTCTCTCCTTCCTTGCTGTAGGGAGGAATATTCCCATCCTGTACATTCTCCTATTCCAGCCCCTTTAGCCATAGGACAAATCGGGGCCTGGGGCTGGGGCTCAGAGCTCTGCCACTTTACATGGCCTGGGTATCACTGCCCCAGGCGTCCACTCCACATGGCCTGGGTATCACTGCCCCAGCTGCCACTCTACATGGCCTGGGTATCACTGCCCCTGGCGTCCACTCTACATGGTCTGGGTATCACTGCCCCAGGCGTCCACTCTACATGGTCTGGGTATCACTGCCCCAGCTGCCACTATACATGGCCTGGGTATCACTGCCCCAGGCATCCACTCTACATGGTCTGGGTATCACTGCCCCAGGCGTAACCTGTTAGGCAGAGGAACTGATCACGGGAACAGGTGCAGGGGGTCTTGTTCTGGCCGAGTTGGGTTGTGTGTGCCCTGTTCGGCAGCCCCTCCCCCCCTCCCCATCTCTGCTCGTCAGGTCCCTCCCTGTCCTCTCAGGCTTGGTCACACCAGCTCCTCAGGTTGCCCGTGAGGACAAGAGCTCTTTGTGTTTGCACACAGCCATGACAGGGATGCGGCATTGGCCCAGCTCCCCTGTTTGGGTGCTGGGCAGGGATTACTCTTCCGTCTTACAGGTGTCCAGAGGCAGGGAGTGACCTGCCTGTGGTCCGACTCCCACTGCAGCCCGCTTGCCGTGAGCCTACAGCTGCTCCCTGTGGCTGGCCCCTGAGCACGCCTGTGTTTTATTCTGGGGGAGCGGTTCACACCCCACCTCTGACTCTGATCGCATCTCTCATTTTGGTTTCCCTTTGGGACTTGATTTTTAAATCCTGTTTTATATTTGGATGAATGTGGTCCCAAGTTCAAGGGTTTTTGGTTTGCAAGGATGAGGTGAACACAGTAGCCTCCCGCGCTCAGGGAAGTCCTCTTGGGAGAAGCCTGTGTCTCCTGAGCAGTCGTTAGAAAGTGGTTTGTGTCATTCCCTGATTTGCATCAGCCTTGGGGGCTGGGGCTGCCCCTGCCCCTTCCCCTTGGTGCCCTAGCACCAGGCACAGAGCAAGTGCTCAGATGTAGCTGTTCAATGAGTAGAGGGATTCCTGGGGATGGGGTGGTTTGCGGGGGAGGAGGGAATAATCAGTGTAGGGAAAGGACACGGCAAAGGCTTGGAGTGTGGTTTGCCTGGGGAGGGAAGAAGGAGAGCCTGACCTGACCGAAGCACAAGACATCAGAGACCGGGCTGTGGGCCCTGTGCAGGCCCTGTCCCCACTGATTCCCCAGGGCTTGGATGTAGAGTAGAAACGGAGGGGCCTGGGAGCAGACAGGGTTACAAGCTGGGGCCATGTCACGGCTCTCAGCCTAGCCTCTTACTGGGGCTTAGGATTCTTTTTTTTTTTTTTTTGAGACAGAATCTCATTCTGTCATCCAGGCTGGAGTGCAATGGTGCGATCTCAGCTCACTGCAACCTCCGCCTCCCTGGTTCAAGTGATTCTTGTGCCTCAGTCTCCTGAGTAGCTGGGACTACAGGCACGCGCCACCATACCCAGCTAATTTTTGTATTTTTAGTGGAGATGGGGTTTTGTCATGTTGCTCAGGCTGGTCTTAAATTCCTGACCTCAAGTGATCTGCCCGCCTCAGCCTCCCAAAGTGTTAGGATTACAGGTGTGAGCCACCGTGCCCGGCCTTGGGCTCAGGATTCTCAGTCCAGAACAGTCTTGGCGGGGAAGGGCTCAGGGTCTGGAGCCTCCCTCACTAGTCTGTGTGTGCTGCTCTTCCAGGGGGAGGTGACCATCCACTACAACAAGCTGCAGGCGGACCCCAAGCAGGGCATGTCCCTGGACATTGGTAAGCTGGTCAGAGCAGTTATGGGTGTCCAGCAGCCTCCCTGGATGGGCCCTGGCCCAACGGAGAAGTGCCCCAGCCAGCCTTTCCCTCCCCTTTATGACAGGAGAATCCAGAGTTACATGGCTGTGGGCTCTGACTTCTGACCAAGCAAATCGGAAAGGCCTGGGAGGACCCCCGGTGCTCTCCCTGCATCTGTTCCTGTACTCTGTCCCTGGTTCCTCACTCCCCCGTGTTTCACCCCTACCGCCCCACTTCGGCCACCTCCTCTGGGAACTTGCTACCCTAGGGTTGTCCTTTGCAGGCCATCGCCTTGGCTTCCACGGCCCAGGGCCTCCCTCTTCATAAAGGCAGAGCAGCCCAACCCTGGCCTGGCACCTCATGCCCTCTAGCACGACCGCACTCCTCCCTGGCCTCTCCTGCCCTCAGCTCCCAGGGACTCTGGATCTGAACTGGAGCTCAGGCACTGGGCAGAGGGTCTGCACCCTGGGATAAGGTCCCTCCTGTTAGAGGGGCTGAGCCTTGGTTCTGTAGAAACTTTAAGACTCAAGAGCTGGACAGCAGCTTCGAGTCCTCTGGACCGGCCGCTTCACATTACGGATCAAAGCCTGAGACCCAGAGAGGGCGCTGCAGCCCCTAGTGAGCGCACCCCCAGGTCTCTCAGCTCTGGAGCCCGGCAGCCCTCTTCATACACCCTAGGGCCAGAGGCCAAGGGGCTAAGGGCAGCCTGGATCTGTCCAGGAGCTTCCTCCGAAACCCTTTCGTTCCAACACAGGACTAAGTCCCCTTCCTAGGACTAAGCTGGTGAGATGCAGTAATTGAGTCTGGGCTCCGAGCTTCATGGTCATTGATGGCGCCCATTACTTTCACATAAGCAGCCCAGGGGCCCCTCTTCTCCCCTTCCCCTTTATGCGACACCCTAGGTCCTGATGTGACACAGAGGAGGGAAGAGGCCTTCTTGGCTTCCATTGGCCGGTGCGGAACCCGGGCGGCACTGGGCTCTCAGGACCACCAGCTGATGTGCAGCAGGCCCTGGGCGAAGCCCTCCATGTTCAACTGCCCAGACTGCCAGCACCTCTGTGAAGCAGAGGGAATAGGACAGGGACCTAGGACCTCCCCGCTGGACATTCCCCACTTCACAGCCACCCCCAGCAGTCCTTCTGCCCCCTGTGGGATGCTCCCTGTGAATGGAGGTACGGCTGGGGGCAGGGATGGCCTCTGGGCAGCCACAGACTCACCAGGTCCTTCGTCCCCCGCTCAGTGTTGAAGAAAGTCAAGCACCGGCTGGTGGAGAACATGAGTTCGGGGACTGCAGATGCTCTGGGCCTGAGCCGGGCCATCCTGTGCAATGGTGAGTCCCTTCCCACCCAGCTTGGGCCCCGGGGACTCAAGCCCAGGCTAGGAAGACAGAAGGGGCACCATGGCTGCCCACCAAGCTGCTATGGGTCCCGTGGGCCTCACCCTGGCCTCTGCCCGTGGAGCTGAGAAGTCACCATCTCTGCATCCCCAGAGGCCTCTCCAGCTCCTGGAGTGTCCACAGCTGTCAGCTGGGCTGTCCTCGCCCGTGTCCCTCAGGTCACGGATGGGGAAACAGACTCAGTGTGGGGAGGTGCCTCTGCCCCTGCCCTCAGCCCCCTTACCCCTCACCCCAGCACTCTCGCTGCCCACCTCACGCCTCCTTTGTCCAGGAGGTGGCGCTGCTGCCCTTGCCTTAGCAGGTCCTCCCTTGGAGGTGGCTGCCCAGGCGAGCGGGGAGGCGTGTACATGCACATTTACACACGCGTGCACACATGCGCACACACTTCTCCTCCCCGGGGTGGCCAACGAAACACTCGGTCCCACTCCTACCGTCGCCAGTCCGAGTTTAAAAATAGCAGCAGCTCTGCAGTGTGTGTGTGGGGTAGATATAAATACCTCCAGAAATTGTAGGCTCAGCTGGGCACACTGGGCTTTATTGGCTAGGGAAGTGGGGGTGGGGTCTGAGCTTGTTCCAAATGGTGTACAAAAGTGGCGGCTGCTATTTTCAGCCTCCTGGTGCCTATAAATCCCTGTTACTGTAGTTACCAGCCGTTGAGATGAAATTAGAACTGGTTGTTGTGTTTTTCCCCCCAAACCTTGCAATTTCCCTGGCCTTAAATAGGGTTTCTAAAATTGAAGCTCTCATGATGTCCCATGACCCAGCTAAAAACAACAGCACGACGCTTACATGGCTCCTTTCCTGCCGGCTGGCCGGGTACTAAGGCTCTGGGGAGCCCAGGCCTGGAGGCCACTGGGTGGCCAAAGCCTCACCAAGACCTCTGAAGTGCTCCCTTCCTCCCCTGACAGCCTGTCGCACAGCTTCCTCCCTGCCCAGAGAGGCCTGAACACAGCCTCCGCTCCTCCCTGCTTCTGCTCAAAAACCCTGACCCAGGTCAACACAGGAGACTGGGGAGCAGAGAGCGCCCAACTGCCCCACCTCTCCCCTGCAGCCCTCACCATCACACCGCTGCCCATCACCCGGCCACTGGGCTGGCTTCTCTGCTGGGCTTTGAGCCTTGAGAGCAAGACTTGGCTCAAAGTGAGCCTGACATGGTGGCTGGCACACAGTTGGTGCTCAAGAAACACCAGTTAAACCAATGAATATGATCACCAAGGCCTCTTCCCAGTGTGAGCTCTCTCAACCTTCCTGAATTTCCCCTTCCCTCCCCAAGTTGCATTTTCCCTTCTGAGCCATCTGTGTGCTTGGGAGGCAGGGACCATGTCCTGCCTGCGCTGGCGGCCTGGCTGCTCCATCTCCATTCCTATGGCTCCTGCCAGCCTTCCTCCCCGACTGCCAGCAGGCTTTGTGATAGAAGTGCAGGGGCTTCGCCTGCTAGGCAGGGACCCTCCGCTGGGCCCGAGCAGGGCCTAGTCATTTACAAAACACCTTTGAACCCAGCTGACCTGAGGTGCCAAATCCCCCTCCCTGGGACCCCTGATCTTTCCCATCCTGGTTCTCCTCTGGGGCTGCCTCTCCCCTCCCCAGCCTGGCCCTGGGCCTCCTGTGGCTTGCTGAGCCCACTGACCTCCCCTCTTCTTTTAATCCCCACAGATGGGCTTGTCAAGAGGCTAGAGGAGCTGGAGCGGACCGCTGAGCTGTACAAAGGTGGATCGGGGGTGGCCTCGTCCCGGCACTGGCTCTACCCCAGGGAGCATGCTGCCAGCAGAGTGGCAGTGGGGGTGCTGGCACTAGGAATACCAACCTACAAAATCCTGGGACCATGGGCATTAAGAGTTCTTAAAAATATATATATACTTCTTTTGAATTTAAAAATAACTCAGGGACCAGGCGCGGTGGCTCACGCCTGTAATCCCAGCACTTTGGGAGGCTGAGGCGGGCGGATCACTTAAGATCAGGAGTTTGAGGCCAGCCTGGCCAATATGGTGAAACCCCATCTCTACTGAAAATACAAAAATTAGCCAGGCATGATGGCTCGTGCCTGTAATCAGTATTCGAGAGGCTGAGGCACGAGAATCGCTTGAACCAGGGAGGCAGTGGTTGCAGTGAGCCAAGATCACACCATTGCACTCTAGTCTGGGCAATAGAGCAAGACTCCATCTCAAAAAAAAAAAAATCTGACACTCATAAAAATTCAGAGAATAGCACCTGTAAACATAGTGAGAGTCCCCCGGAATCCCATGCTGTTCCAGGGCTAAAGCCCACAGCAGGCTGTGTGCCCTGCATCTTACAAAATCCTGGTGCCCCTGTCTGATGGGGCTCCTCACGGGATGGGTTGGACTGAGCTTTTACCCCTGGGCCGTGGTTGGGTGGTTGGGAAAGGCTGTGTACCAGGGCCTAGCAGAGGCCTTAGGTGGGGTGGGCAGTTGGAGGCCTTGCCCTGGGCCAGTGTGGTCCCCGCCATGCGTCACCATTCCCATCACTCGGTCTCTCCCACAGGGATGACGGAACACACCAAGAACCTCCTACGGGCCTTTTATGAGCTGTCGCAGACTCACCGGGGTAATGGCATCCCCCAAACCTGTGGCGTGACCCTGGGCAATCCCTGGGGCCTCTCACTCCCGTGCTGAGGTGGGTCAGACCCACAGCACCTGACCTCAGGCCAGCCCTGGGCTGGGCCTGGTCCCAGGTGCTGGGATTTGCGATAGGTCTGCGGGGAGCATCTAGATTAGCTGGCCTCTTAAGGGCCGCAACGATGGACAGGCCTCACCCTGTCTTCTTCACACTGCCACTGGCAGTGCACAAGGCCCTTGCTTATTTATATTTCTGATAAACCTGTAACTCTGGGCAGGCCGACTGCAGCTGACCCCAGCTATCTGCAGAAAATGAAGCCCAGACTGAGGAAAGGGCCACACTGCTCCCCAGTGGTGGAGCTGGTGTTCCAATCCAGGTGTCCAGACTCGGACCAGTGTTCTGCCTCAGGCGGCACCACCTCCTCAAATCTTGACCCAGCCTTCTCTCGCTGGTCCCTCTGGGGAATGAGGACCCACTCCCTTGCTGTGTACACTCGGGACTTTCGGGGGAATAGACCAGCTCTTGGAGGTGTCAGTTCAGTTTCCTCCGGGTGTAGACTCAGCTCCTTCAGGGGGTTTAGACCAGCTCTCTTGGAGGTGTAGACCCTGTGCAGACATTGGCCTCCAGCCTGCCAGGCCTCCTGCCCTGTTTCTCCCCAACAAACCCCTGGCTTCTCCATTAGGGGGCCAAGCAGGGGCAGCCTTCAAGGCAAACTTGTCCTGCAGCCTTTGGGGACGTGTTCTCCGTGATCGGGGTGCGGGAGCCCCAGCCAGCTGCGAGCGAGGCTTTCGTGAAGTTCGCCGATGCCCACCGCAGCATCGAGAAGTTTGGCATTCGGCTTCTGAAAACCATCAAGCCAGTAGGTCCTGTTGAGCACGCGTGTGTCTGGCATGTGGGGGTGGGGAGGGGAGAGTGTGGCTTGCAGAGAAGGTCCTATGCTGGAGTCCTGTGCCTGGGTAGAGTCTCTGGCTCGGTCGCCCACACAGTGGACCGTGGGTGAGCCACTGCGCCTCCTTGGGCCTTGCCATTGACCTCTGGGTGGGCTTCTGACCCTGGCTCACTACTGAGTCACAGCTTGCCCTGGGCCTGGCACTAGTCTTCTCATCCTTGAGAGAGACAAGGGATCAGGGAGCACTGTCTGGCTCTGACGGTTGAGTCCACCAGCAGGGGTGATGCATCAGTGCCATTCTTGTCACCCTGGCACTCCCTGCCGTGACAGCCTCAGCATCCACCCACCTTCTTCCAGATGCTGACGGACCTGAACACGTACCTCAACAAAGCCATCCCAGACACTCGCCTCACTATCAAGAAGTACCTGGACGTGAAGTTTGAGTACCTGGTGAGTAGTCCAGGTGCCCAGGCTGCTAGGGCGAGCACTCATTCTGGAGATCTGCCCCACTTCAGTCAGCTACACCGCAGCGAGCGAGGCTAGCCAGAGCCGACAGCATGTCTGCTGGAAGCGTGGGCCCAGGGGCCCAGGGAGGTGCATCCAAAGCCCTGATGCGCCTGCACAAAGAAGCATCTGAGAGCCTTGGGTGGGCATGGCTCTTGCTCTGTGCACTTTGACCCCTTGGGATTTGTTGCCTTTAAACAATGGGTTAGACTAGGTGAGTGAGCGTAAAGTGGGTGTCAGTGAATGTTCATGAGTTTTATATTTAATTATTCTATAGTCAAAGGAATTGAGAGAAAATGCTCCATTAAGCAAGCCAAATTTCCTTTGCTGCAGGACTTTTCAGAGCTTTTGATAGGCCCATGTGCAGTGTGAATTTTCAAGGGTCTTCCTAAGCTTCTTTAATGACAGACCCTTTTTTCCCAGAGCATCTCTTGGGCCTTGAGTTTGGTCAACTCTGGGCCGCCTAAGCCTCAGGCCCTGGTCATCCCCCAGCCTCATGCCTCTCTGGGACTCCCTGAACACCTGTGCCAGCCTCTCCTGATGCGTGTGGGTGATGGGGGGTGGAGCTGGGGGCCTGGGGTGGGGGTAGCCACTTTGACAGCCTCACCTGTCCCACACAGTCGTACTGCCTGAAGGTGAAGGAGATGGATGACGAGGAATACAGCTGCATTGTGAGTGTTGGAGGGGGTAGGGGACTCCTACCTTCCCCTACCTGATCTGCCAGGGATAGCAGGTGGCTCAGGCCAACCCGGGAGAGACCTGGGGGACTTGGCTGGACTCTGGTTCCTGGCGATTTGGGGCCACCCTCCCCAGTCCCGCTGGGCCTCGGGGTGCTGGGCACCTGGCCAGGGAACCACTTCCTCAGTCTGGGGGGCTCTTGGAGGGAAAATCGGGTTTTTTTCACTCCTACGAGGCACTTTTAAGTTTTTGATGTTTTTGCCGTCGGGATCCATCTTGTGGCCAATGTTCATTGAATGTGGCAGAGGTGTGGGTTTGGTGTTTTCCTCTCTTCAAAGCTATCACTGAGTGCTTCTAAGGCACACTGATGTCTCAGAAGTGAGGTCTCAGGAATGAGGAACCGCCGTGGGGTGAAAGCGCGGTGGGGTGCGGGGCGAGGCTGTCCCTGAGCAGGCCCTCCTGTCCCACCCCCGCCCCAGGCCCTAGGCGAGCCCCTTTACCGAGTGAGCACCGGCAACTACGAGTACCGCCTGATCCTGCGCTGCCGCCAGGAGGCGCGCGCCCGCTTCTCCCAGATGCGCAAGGACGTGCTGGAGAAGATGGAACTGCTGGACCAGAAGCACGGTGAGCGCCGCCCTCCTCCCCGTCCCCTCTCCATTTCAGAGGTGGGAAAACTGAGGCCCAGAGGGGTAAGGTACTCACCTGAGGTCTCAGGGCCAGGCCACGGCCCAGATGTGAAGCCCCTACAGGAGCCCAGCCACCTGCCCAGAGTCTGGCGTGGGTGGGGCTGGCCTGTGCATGTGGGCTCCGTGGGCGGCCGTCCATGATCCATTTACCCTGCAGCCTCCTGCGTTCCCTGAACTGGGAGCTGGGAGACCCCGGGCTGGGCAGCCCCTGCCTCTGCCCCTTGCCGGGTCATGAGGGATCAGGGAAGTGCCCGAGTGGGAAGCCCAGGGGAGACGAGAGGTGGGCCGGGTGGGCTGGGAGAGTCTCCTCCGAGGCAGGCAGCCAGAGCCCACTGCTGCCTGTCCGACCTCCCACTCCAGTCCAGGACATCGTGTTCCAGCTGCAGCGCCTCGTGTCCACCATGTCTAAGTACTACAACGACTGCTACGCGGTGCTGCGGGATGCCGACGTCTTCCCCATCGAGGTGGACCTGGCGCACACCACACTGGCCTACGGCCTCAACCAGGAGGAGTTCACAGATGGGGAGGAGGAGGAGGAGGAGGAGGACACAGCAGCTGGGGAGCCGTCCAGGGATACACGAGGGGCTGCTGGGCCCTTGGACAAGGGTGGAAGCTGGTGTGACTCCTGAGTGCCCCGCGGGTATGGCGCCGGGGGCAGGGTGCGTGGGAGGACGGAGCCTGGGAGCGGGTCGGGGCCGCCAAGCAAGGGGGCGACGCATAAAGGCCTGCTGGCTTGGGGCGCCTGCCTCCCTGCTCCTCTGTCCTCGCACAGTGAACCTGGGCTCCTGCCCAGGACAGGCACCAGGGTCATGGCCTGGGACCTGGACACTGGCCCCTCCACCCTCCCTCCCCTCCCGGCTCCCCGGCCAGAGGGAGAGCTTGGTCTCTGGACCTGCCTTAGGAAGGAGAGGGAGGGCAGGAAGGAAAAGAAAGGACTTGGAGGTGGCAGGAGTCCGGGCCCTGCTCCTTGTGGGCACTCGTACTGCCCCCGGAGCCTGCCGGGAGTGGGGCCAGCGATGGATAGCTGAGGTTGGGGCCAGTGTCTCCTGGGCACCCTTGCCTCGCCCCAGACCGGCCCGTCCAGTCCCCATCACACCTCGGCGGCCTTTATTTATTCTCTTCCCCCAGCTTGGCCACTTCTTTGAAGGAGGGCTGGGCTCTGGGCCTGTATCGAATAAACAAACCTGGATGGCGCAGTGGTCGCAGTGGCTTCAGCCCCTCCTCGTCTGCCCCTCTCCTCCACCATAGTGCCCTCGCTGTGCGTCATTTATGCCTCACTGAAGCGTTGCAGGGCTGGCACTGTGGTCCCCTTACCGCTGGTGATTTGAGGCTCAGAGAAAGATCCTGCCCAAGGCCACACCATGTGTGGGGACACAGTGGGATTTAACTCAGATCTGTCCTGAAGGCCTGACTTTGCCACCTGCCTCCAAAGCTTTCTGCTTTGTGGAGCCTTTTCTATCTCACCCTCCCCGCCCCCTGCCCCCAGTCTGTGACCTTTCTGTGCTTCCAACAGGAAATAAACCTTTGGGGAAGAGACGGGCAGACATGGAGCCAGGGCGACAGCCCCCAAGTAGGGGAGGGTGGTAAGGGGCAAGTGCTGACTCCAGGTGCACCTGTGCCCCCGGGCGATGGGGAAAGGGCTGTGGGAAGAGAGGTGTGGAGAGAGGCCATGGGGAGTGTCTGCAGAGTGGCAGAAACAGGGTGGCCACTTCTGCTTCTCCTGGCCAGCCTCGGCCTGGTGTGATCAGTCATAGTGGCCCTTGTCACTCTAACGTAACATGTTCCAGTTTGGATGATGAATATGGCCATCCTGATAATGGGAGGGGGCAAGAGGGTGTGCGAAGCGGGCTGAGTCCAGGATGGAGAAAGGGTTTGAGCTTTGAGCATGCAGTGCTGGGCACAAACCCAAATGGGAGGCTTGGCAAGGGTGGGACATAGAGGAGGGGCCGGCTGTCACCAGGAGCCCACCTGGGTCCCCGCAGAGCCATGAGACAGACCTCACCACGTCCCTGAAGGGGGCAGCCAGAGTGGAGGCCAAGGGCACAGGCTGGAACTGACAGCCTGGGTTAGTTCCTGATCTCCCTGGGCCTCAGTTTCCCTATCTGAAGTGTGGCACCTACCTCATTGGCTTGTTAGGAGATTAAATGAACATCTAGAAAGGGCTTGGAACAGGGCTTGGCACAGAGTAAGTAAGCACTCTTAAGTGTTAAAGTCAAAAGGGCTGGGCGCGATGGCTCACGCCTGTAATCCCAGCACTTTGGGAGGCCAAGGCAGCCAGATCACGAGGTCAGGAGATCAAGACCATCCTGGCTAACACGGTGAAACCCCGTCTCCACTAAAACTACAAAAAATAAGCCGGGCATGGTGGCAGGCACCTGTAGTCCCAGCTACTCCCGAGGCTGAGGCAGGAGAATGGTGTGAACCTGGGAGGCGGAGCTTGCAGTGAGCCAAGCTTGTGCCACTGCACTCCAGCCTGGGCAACAGAGCGAGACTCCGTTTCAATAAATAAAATAAAATAAATAAAGTCAAACGTAGTCGCTGCTCTAGTGGCACAGGGGAAGCCATAAGCTGTATAAGCAGAAGCTGGCCAGGCATCTGTGAGGCTCCCCAGACCTTCCTGGGGCCTGGATGGAATATGAGGGCCAGCAGGGACCAGTGGGGAGGGGTCACTATGGACTGGGCTGGAAGGCAAGGGGAGTTTGCGGAGGGAAGGTGGCTTCCTCTGCAGGGGCCTGTTCACCACGCTGATGATTCAGAGGGAGGCAAAGAAAGAGGGGGTGTGATGTATGGGAGGAGGATAAATGCGTAGAGGGAATAGATTGCGTCTTGCCAGATTTGTGCACCTGGATCCAAGTGCAGGAGGTCAGATGTCAAAGTGCGAGGGAGATGTGGGACACTCCGTGGGGAGAAGGCAGGTGCTGGGATCAGCGGATGACCTGGCTGCCAGCACAGTGTCCAGAGCAAAAGCCCCTGGCCCTGGACACCCAAGTTTATCCTCTAGGGGGAGAGGTGCCCTCTGGGAAGGTGAGGGGACATGGCCACCTAGTGGAAGGCAGCAGGGCCCATGTTGTTACTGAGCACCTGGTCCCCCCGCCCCGGCCCCCCCCAGGACCCCAGGGACAGAGTCGTGTGCTCAGCCTACAGTGAACAAAGAAAGCAGCCGGGCTGGGATTCAAACTGACCCTGACCCTGGGACTTTGAGCCCTCTAAGACCCCTCGGGCCCCCCACCTGCAAGCAGCCCCCAACCTTGAGCCCTAGTTGCTGCCAACCCCTCATCCCCTCCACTGGAAAAGGCAGACGCCAGTGAGGGGGGCTTCAGCAAACAGCTCTGAGCAGTGGGGCTGGGCAGGAGCCAGGCACTGTGCCCACCCAGCCCAGTGCCCCTGAGCCCTGTGCCCACCCAGCCCCTTGTGTCTACACTTGGGAACGATGGGTCTCTTCATCAATCTCTGACGCTTCCTCCCAACACTGCCCACCTAGAAGCCAGCTTCAGGGGCCTGGAGAGAGACCTCCCAGACTCCCTCCTGCCACCCCGACCCCCAACTCAGGTGGCAGCCGGAGCCTGGGCAGAGGCGCAGGAACAGAACCTTCTGTCGTTCAGCTGAGCTTTATCAACAGTTTCCTGTTGCTTCATAGCGGCTTCACTGGCAATGGGGCACGGCCTGGTGGAACTTGGGGCACAGATGAGGGAGGCAGTTCCCAGACACCCAGGGGATCAACTAGAGCCCAGACGTGGACCCCGGGAGTGACCACCCCAGACCAGCCTCCCAGTGTACCAGGCCCTCTGAGACAAGAAGCTGTGTTCCCAAGTCACTGGGCCACCCCACCCAGGTGCACCCTGAGTTACACAGACTCGGCAGCCAGCCTCGGCCTGGCCTCTGTTTCTGGTTCTGTGGGCTCGCCCCGGGCGCTCAGCACCTCCAGGGCCTCCAGGTTGCCAGGTTCCTCTGCGACGACAGGCAGGGGCTCAGAGTCCCCTTCGGCCTCAGCATCCTCAGTGTCACTGGCCCCGCCCTCAGCGCCTGGGCCTGCTGGGGCAGCTTTAGCACAACGCAGGCAGCAGTTGGTGGCAACAGCCATGAAGACCCCGGCCAGGGCCACCTCGGAGCCTGCCAGGTAGAAGATGATCTCGTAGTTCTTCAATGCATCCACCAGGCGGCCTGGGGACGGGGAGAAGGTGGAAGAGGTAAGGCCCTGCGGGGTCCCCCCCTCACTTCCCTGCACTCTCAGGTCAAGGGTGGTGCCATTGACTTGGTGAGGCTCATAGGTGACACACATATGCCCACTCTTTATTCCTGTTTTACAAATGTAAAACCCTATGTGAGTTCTGACATTTGAAACCTTAAAAATGTCACTTGCTGTCCCTGGACCTCAATTGACTGAGTGATATGGGGCTTTTGGTGAGGCGTCCCCGCTTCCCACTGATTCAAGCCCCACAAGTGTCCTGTGACTTGCTTGGCAGTGGGGCATCTGGGGTGGGAGTGGGGAGGGGCCATGGGCTTAGCTCTGCCCTCCTGGGGGCCTCCACCTCTTGCTGTTGCCATATGTAAATGCCCCGGTCCTCAGGGGCTTGACTTAGTCCTCCCACCCTTGTGTCCCAGGAGGCCCATGAGCACTGCAGACCCAGCCATCATCAGCACAGGCGGGGCTTGCGGGCCAGTGACTTGTTTCCTTCTCTATTTCTCAAGGCTTCTATCACTTGTACATATTACTTTCAAACTTAGGAAAGTCTCTCTCTCTCTCTTTTTTTTTTTTTTTTGAGACACAGTTTCACTCTTGTTGCCCAGGCTAGAGTGCGATGGTACGATTTCGGCTCACTGCAACTTCCTCCTCCCAGGTTCAAGCAATTCTCCTGCCTCAGCCTCCCTAGTAGCTGGGATTACAGGCATGTGCCACCATGCCCGGCCAATTTTGTATTTTTAGTAAAGACAGGGTTTCTCCATGTTGGTCAGGCTAATCTCGAACTCCCAACCTCAGGTGATCCGCCTGCCTCGGCCTCCCAAAGTGCTGGGATTACAGGCGTGAGCAACCGCGCCTGGCTGTCTCTCTTTTATTATGGATTTTTAGAGATGGGGTCTTGCTCTGTTGCCCAGGCTGGTCTTGAACTCCTGAGCTCAAGGGATCCTCCCAACTTGGCCTCTCAAAGTGCTGGGATTACAGGTGTGAACCATTGCACCTGGCCTCAGGAATTTTCTTATTCTTTTGAGACAGGGTCTTGCACCATTCCCCAGGCTGGAATGTAGTGGTGCCATTTTGGCTCACTGCAACCTCCACCTCCTGGGCTCAAGCCATTCTCCCACTTCAGCCTCCTGAGTAGCTGGAACCAGAGGTGCATGCCAACACACCCCAGCTAATTTTTTTTTTTTTTTTTTTGGTAGAGACAGGGTTTTGCCATGTCTGGCCTTGGCCTCCCAAAGTGTTGGGATTACAGGCATGGGCCACTACACCCGACCAGGAAAATCTCTTAATTGCAAATATTTCCCCCTAAAGTGTGGTTTGTCTGTGCGTTCCACCCTCTCTCTAGGTCATTCTCCTCACCCCACACACCTCCTCTGCCCCTCAGATCCACCCAGATTCACACAAGAAATGGAAGACAGTTCCTTGAGCCCTGGACAGGCTGATTCTGTGGGCTGCCCACACACTGGCTTAGGGGCTTTGCCCGTCTCACTGGGTCAGGTGGGATGACAGAGCTCAGTGAGGGCACTCGGTTAGCCCAGCCCTGAAGGAAGGACGGGCAGCTCACCCCATCTCAGTGCAGCCTGTGCCCCCTGCAAGGTGTCCTCCCCCATTACTGCACCATCCCACAGCCCTCTGGCCTCTGGGACTCAAAGGCAGTCTCCCTGCTGTTTCAAGGTAACTTGACAGCCCGGGAAGACCCTCATGTTCCCCACTCCCACCTTTCCAGTTTTGGTTCCTGCCTTGCTTGCATAAGGATGCTGTTCCCCCTAACAAACCCTGCCCATCCATGCTGTGCCTTCACCTGGGGGATCTTCCAGGAAGCCTTTCCTGACCACCCTCATGACGATGACTTCCTAAGGGTGACGGTGACAAGTGCCAGCAGGCCATCTGCACAGTCAAAGACACCAGTGCTTCTCCTTCTCCCCATCTGCCCGCTGAGCACCCCCACTCTGTTTCTGGTCCCAACACCAGTTTCCCAAAGATACTGTCCCCATTCCAGTCACCATTCTAGATGCACCATTCTAAAGGCGTGGGCATTTAGCATTAGGTACACTGAAGCTCTCATTCTGGGGCTGCAACTTGCGCTAAGCCTCTGTGCCTCAGTTTCCTCATCTGCAAAATGAGAATAAGCACTTGCGCTTCAGATGGCCTTGTGCCAACTACTTGGGATGGCAGACCTGGCCAGCTATCAGTGTTGTTTTATTTCCCGCACCTTCCTCGGCTTTTCTGTCCTCACCCAGAGCCGGTGGTCTGGCTTGGAGGAGGGACTAACTGGCCATGAAGGGGAGTCCACCCAGCCTGCTGCCCATTCCCCTCATCCCTGGAAGTTCCATCTGAGACGGGGGGGGGGGGGGGGGGGGGGGGGGGGGGGGAGAGAGCTTCCCTCGGTCTAAGGGGCACTAGGCTCGCCACCCCCTCTTCCCTCGGGGCGCACCGGCAGAGGGCGGTCCGATGAGCACGGCCACGGCCTCCAAGAGCAACACCAGGCCCAGCGCACTGGGGAAGCGGGGCGCGCCCACAGCCGCCATGAGCACCTCGAACTGCAGCGCGCCCACCATGCCGTAGGAGAGGCCGAAGGCGATGCAGAAAGCGACGAGGGCGCCGTAGGAGCGCGCGCGTGCGCTGCTCAGGTCCGTGAGCCCATTGGCCAGCAGGGCCAGGCTGAAGAGATACGGGACGTGCGGTCGCAGACGCGCCAGGCCCGCCAGGGCGCCGCACGTCGGCCGCGCCACGATGTCCACGAAGCCCACGATGGACAGCAGAAAGGCGGCGTCGGTGTCTGGCACGCCCGCGTCCTTGGCGTAGTTCACCAGCAGGATGGCGGGGACGAAGAGCCCGAGCGCCATCAGGAACTTGGTGACGGCGTACACGGCGAAGGCGCGGTCGGTGCACACTGCCAAGTCCAGCAGGCGCCGGCGGGGCCGGGTCCTGGGGGTTGCCTCGCTCAACTGCGGCCCCGCGCCGTCCGCCTCCGCCTCGCCCGGAGCGTCCCCCGCGCGGTCGCCGGCGCTGTCCCTCCGCGGTCGCGGGCCCGGCCCGGGCGGCGGCCTCATGACAGCCCCGCAGGCGCAGCAGTGCAGCAGGAGCCCGCCGAGCAGCAGGAAGCCGCCGCGCCAGCCGAAGCGCTCCAGCAGCTGCTGGCCGAGCGGCGACAGCGCGGACAGGAACACGGGGCTGCCCGCCGCCGCCAGCCCATTGGCCAGAGGCCGCCGCCGCTCGAAGTACAGCCCCAGCATGATGAGCGACGGCTGGAAGTTGAGGGCCAGGCCCAGGCCTGCGGGCGAGGCGGTGCTGTGCCGGGGTCCCCAGGGAGCCCCTCCCTGGCCCCCGCAGGAGGGAGGGGCCAGGCCCGGGAACCCAGCAGATCCAAGAACCCAGCCGAAGGACTTCGAAGACTGTCCCACATAGGGAAACCGAGGGCAGATCTTGCAGCAAGAACCCCCGACCCCCAAACCAGAGGGGAGGAGACCAGGGGGCCCTCACCTGTGAGCACCCCAGCGGTCAGGTAGAGCTCCAGGAGGCGCGTGGCAAAGGAAGCTAGGATCATGCCCGCGGAAGCCAGCAGCCCACCCGCCAGCATCACCGGGCGACAGCCAAAGCGGGTCACGAGGATGCTGGACACGGGGCCTGTGGGCAGGGCAGGGTCACCACCCGGGTCCCGGGATGGCTTGAGTCCTCTAAGGAATAAGGTCACCTCCGGCTCAGGGACCCAGAGAGGAGGGCATTGTCTGGCCAAGGTCACACAGCTTGGAGGGGACAGGCCAAAGAGACAGCAGCCTGCGAGGGCAAGGCCCAGAGCACCCTATCCCCACCCCTCCTGAGAACCCAAACCCCAAGCAGAGCGGGGACTTCCACACCCCTTTAACCTTCACAGCCTCCAAGTCCTGCCCTAGCACAGCCTGGGATTCCTCCGCAGCCCCGCCTCCCAGGATGGGAACTCCAGCAAGCCCCCCACCTAACAGGTCAGTGCTGCGGGAATGGGGAGTGCTTCTGTAGATCTCAGCTTTCCCGCCTCTACAATGAGCAGGTGTAGATCTCAGAAGGGTCCCTCTGAGCTCACAGGGCAGTCCCCTAGGCCGGCCCCGCCTCTGGCCGCTGTACCCCCTCCTGCCCTCTCTTCCCCTCTTTCTGGTGCCAGGGTTCCCACAGGCAGGAAGGGACTTCGGGGGCCGCCCCGACGGTCAGGGGGATGCTCAGGGGGTCGGGTGTCTCCTGGTTCCGGGTCCCAGGGGTCCTGAGGAGGCGGAGAGCCGGGTGGGGACACTGACCCGTGCCGTAGAGCATGGCCAGCATGATGGAGGACACCCAGGCCGTGTCGCTGTAGCCGGCGCCGAAGTCGCGCATGAGCGCCCGGAAGAAGACGCTCACGGCTTTGGGGAAGCCGTAGGCGAAGCCAGTGACCACGAAGCAGGCACCCAGCACCACCCAGCCCCAGCCGCCGTCTGGGGGGCCCTCGCCCCGCCGGGGGCCGCCAGCGCCCATGGCTGCCTCTGTTGGGAGGGGGCGGGGACAAGAGGTTGTGGCTGGGCCAGAAGCCTAGAGAAGGGGAATGGAGATGAAGCATGGGGAAACTGAGGCACAGGGCTACCCACGTGAGCGTGGCTCAGGTCTGGGAACCAAAAGGGAAAACGGAGGTAGGAATCTCACCCCAAGTCTCCTTCTCCTGCAAAGGGCGCTGAAGGATGAGGGTAGGACGAGGGGTCCCACCTGACTCTGCACCTCAGCAGGCTCCCTCTGGAGAACACTGCTGGCCCCTCAGGACCTCAGGTGGAAGGCATCGGGAAGTGGAGCAGGTGTGTGCCTGGAGGTGGGCGACCAGTACCAAAGTATGTGTGAGGGTCTCGGGACAACGGAACAAACAGCAGAGGGGCAGATGCCAGCTGCAAAGGGCCAGTGTGCGTGAAGATTTTCCTTTTTAGCCTTGCGCCATGTTCTTGATATTTCTTAGTGATCACAAATGACTATTGTCATTAGAACATGAAGGGGACAAAAGCCACTTTCAACAGATATCAGCCAGGGGAGCTGAGTTCCCATGCTTCCCAGCTCAGCCATGGATTCCCTCCCTGACTTGGGCCGGTCGCCTCCCCTCTCCGAACCTCAGTTTCCTCCGATGTGAGATGGGTGATTGATCACCCCCAGGCCAGCTGGGAATCTTGCGGGAGAGGAGTCAGGTCTCTGGCTTCTGCCAGACAGGTAGGAACCTTAGCAGCACTGGGAGAGTGGCCTTCTGCCCTCCAAACCTCAAACCCTCTGTATGCAAAGAATGGCTCCAAAGCCTGTCTCATTCCTGGGGCTCCCCCCAGGGCCCTCACAGCAGCTACAAGCGCTCCCCTAACAGATGAGGAGGGTGTACTCAGAGACAGGTGCACCAGGAGCCCGGAGCCCGGGGCTGGGGATAGCCTTCTCCCCTCCTGCCTGGAGTGTCCCTCCTGGCACTGGGCAGTGCCACCACCCCCAGGGTATCTGGGACTCTGCCCCTCTTCCACTAGGACCAGGTCGTGGCTTTTCCTGCCTGTTGTCCTCTTGTCACAGGGGCAGCCACTTGAAGGTGGAGACGGGAGAGTGATCCCAGGCAGCCCTCACATCACACTCACCTGAGCCTGCCTCGTGGGTTTGTGAGGTCCAGCCTCACGTCTCCTGAGGCCTGCAGGGAGGGGCTGCTGTCCCTGCAGCTGTCCGCGGCAGCTCCCGGTGACGCTTACCCGGATGGGGTCTGCCAGACACTCCAGCCTCCCACCAGCCTGGGCTGAGCTTCTGGCGGACTCCCGCCTGACGCTCCCTCCCCCAGGCCTGGAGCTTAGAGTGTGTGCCCCCACCACACCACACCCCTGCTAAGAGGCTTTTGTCCAGGAGGGGAGAAGAGACTGGGAGCCCCAGACCAGGCTGGGGCTCCACGGTGGGCTCCGTGTCCCGACAGTCCAGGAGGGAGGGAGAGAAATCCCTCTGCCTCCTGGAGCCTGGGGCGGCAGACACAGAGGCCCTGCCCAGCGGGTCCTAGTCTGCTGCTCGGAGCACAGCCCTGCCCTGAAGAGACCCCAACGGTTCTAATCACCTCAGTGCCTCATCTGCCCCCGCCCGACCCCCCGCCCCAGGCCACATTCCAGGAGGGGCTGGCGGCTTTCTCCAGGATGAAGCTAATCCATGCCTGTGCCTGGGGATGTGGGGGTGGGGAGGGTCCAGAACAAAGAGTGCTGTGTCCAGGCCGCCTGAGGGCAGCTTGCTGGTGGTCCCAGCCCTTGGCCACTGCCAACCCTCCCCTGACCTGAGCAGCCACTACTTCCTATGAAACCCACACATCAAAATGAGAGTGGGTGGAGATGGGGGCTGCAGTGCCAGGGCTTTGGGGTAGCCCTAAAGGGTTCTCCAAACGAGGGGCTGGGAGTGAGATAGCCTCCCGGGGAATGGCCAGGACCTCAGTACCCTCTGGACCCCATTCTCCAATGGGGGAGTCTCCATCCCTCACCCCCTGGCCTGTCCCCCAAATAAGACACCACCAATCCTGCTGCCACGTCACTTTGCGTCCACTTCCTTTATTTCTCATCATTTACAAAAGAGGTACAGAGAAGGCATGTGTGGGACACGGAGCAGGTACAAGGGGCTCCTCCCCACGGGGGCAGAAAAGGGGAAAAAGAGGTTGGGGGGCAAGAGGTAGGCCCCCCAGGGAGAGTCCTGGGGCCCCTGGAGGGGGAGAAATCATCCTGTCCCCCCATTCCGCCTGCTTTACTTCGAAGGTCTTGGACCCCAAGCCAGTGCTTTGGAGCTGCTCAGGCTGCCGGGGTGGTCTGGGGAAGGGCAGCCACCCCTGGTCTCAGCGCCCTGCTTCTGGTATCCGCTGCTGTTGCTGCTGTCACTGCCACTGCCAGCTCTGAACAGTCCCTGGGCAGGTGTGCTGGGGGGTATGACCTCGGACCCCGCCTCAGCGGATGAGGGGTGCTGAGCGGTCATTGGTGATGGTGGGACGAAGCTTGACGGTAGCAAAAGGATTTGTGCCCCTGTAGGAGGAGAGGACGGGGTGAGAAGGGCAGATGATCCCCACCTGGCCGTAGCTCAGGAAGGCAGCTGGGCAACTGAGCCAGGTCCCGCCTCCTGCCCCTATTTGGTCTCCATCCACTCCTTGCCCCACTTCATCTATTGTTTTGTTTTGTTTTGTTTTTAGAGATGGGGTCCCACGGTGTTGCCCAAGCTGGTGTTGAACTGTTGGAGTCAAGAGATCCTCCCCCCTAGTCTCCCTAGTAGCTGGGATTACAAGTGTGTGCTGCCACACCTGCCACCCACCTCACTGTTCGGGCCCCCCGTTTGAGGACTCACCTTGGGAAGAGCTCCTGTGGCGGGGACTGCCCTGAGGACATCAGTTTCTGCAGTGGGGGTGGGGAAGGGCTGGTTTGGTGGGGAGAGCGGCAAGCAATCCCTTGCCCCTCCCCTCCCTCTCCCCATGCCCATAGGGCAGAGGACTGGGCCAGAGAGCCCCTGCCATGCAAGGCTCCTGGGAAATGAGACCCTGAGGTTCTGAAGCCCAGAATTCTGTGGGTTGCAGAAGTGAGAAATCCCTGGGCCAGAGCACCACCTCCGAGGACTAACCACGCCCCCACAATAAGACTGGGGTGGCTCCATGGGTAGATGATCTCCCTGGCCTCCCCCAGCCCCGTCCTGCGGGCCAGCCCCAGGTCACATTCTGCTCCAGGACCCTGGTCTTCCCCTTCAGCCCGGACTCAGCCCCACACCACCCCTCCACACACTGAGGAACAGACTGAGGCCAGGTGGGCGGGTCCCCTACCAGACAGCCAGTGACAGAGCCTCGGGATCCCTGCTCTCCTGCCTCCCTGCCCACTGGAGGCCCCAGGAGAGGGCGGGCGAGGGCTCACCTTGACGTCAGTGGCAGTCCCTGTGCTGCCCATGCTGCCTCGGCAGTTGCTGGGCAAGGGCGGAGGTGCAGGGCTCGGGGCACGGCTCGGCACCCGGCTTGGGGTGCGGGAGCGGGACTGGCCATCCCAGTACTCTGAGGGTGCTGTGGAGTTGCCCGGCCGGTCCAGGAGGTCGTCGAGGCTATGGCTGCCCCGGAGTGGGTAGGACCTAAGTCCAGAGAAAGGAGGGGAAGGAAGGGGGTTGGGGCCTGTCCAATCCCTTGTCCTGCCAGTGGCTGGGGCACCTTAGGAAGGAGGCATCCGACAGCTTACTCCCTGCACCTGCGTGCAAGGAGACTGTTGACTGGAGGGAGGTCCTGAGGGGAGGCAGAGGGATGGATGCAGTGACCTTCAGGGCAGAGAGAGGGGCTCAGGGCCGGTGGTTCTCCAGGGGCTGAAGGGGACTGGGCCCACTCAAGACTGCACCTTGCCACCTGGGTGCAGTGGCTCATGCCTGTAATCCCAGCACTTTGGGAGGCCGAGGTGGGTGGATCACCTGAGGTCAGGAGTTCAAGACCAGCCTGGCCAACATGGAGAAACCCTGTCTCTACTAAAAATACAAAAGATAGCCAGGTGTGGTAGTGTGAGCCTGTAGTCCCTACTCCAGAGGTTCAGGCAGGAGAATCGCTTGAATGTGGGGAGGTGGAGGTTGCAGTGAGCCAAGATGGCGCCACTGCACTCCAGCCTGGGTGACAGGGTGAGACTCTGTCTCAAAACAAACAAGCCTGTACCTAGCAGATCCTCTCCGCTGGGCAGTGGCGCCCTCGCCGGAGTCCCCACCCCCGCCCCGCCCCTGATGACTCAGGTACCTGGAAGGCAGCTCGCTCCCGGGCTTCACAGGCATCATGGGGGTCATGGGGGTCATGGGATTCACAGGCCCCTCCTCCAGAGCCTTCACGTAGGCCTCGGGGAACCAGCCGCTCCTGTGGGGCAGAGGCAGAGGGTCCTTCAGGCCAGGCCCGGGGACAATGACCAAAAGAAGACATCCTCCCCTCAGGGTTGCCGGAAGCTACTATCCTCCCCTCAGGGTCTCTGGAAGCTACTTCACCTCAAACTGACAGACTAGAATCAATTCCGTATGTTTACTTCTGTTTTCACCTGCTAGTGCCTATGGATGTAAAACATGCCATGCTTTTCCCTAACAGGCTATGTGAGTCAAGGATGGATAATGACATTCCCAGAACATCCCAGGAGGGTCTGACAGCTTCGGTCTAGAAGGTTCTATCCTCAGGTCCCTGGGGCATCTGCGGCACACCATCCTCTGCTGTGGGTCTGTGAAGCAGGTACTCCAGCAGCGGGTGTCCCTGTCGTTGGTGTTCTCAGTCATCTCTCCACTGACCCCCTTCTGTTCCTGTCCTTGTGGTCACCTGCCCAGCTATGGACCTTCGAGCCTAACTATGAGCCCCTCCACGCATCACCCATCCCCCACTCACCTGTCTATACTCCATCCCCTGTGTAGCCACGAATCCATCCAGCACCCCCTCGCCACTCACACCTCTCCAATCACCCATCAGTGTCTGTCTCCCACATACGCGCATCCTCCCATGTCGCCAACCACCCAGTCAGTGACCCTCCCATTTTATCCCCATCCACTTGCACACACTCCACCTACCCACTGGCCCATCCGCTGGTCCACCCATCCACCTGTCCACCATCCACTAAGCACAGGTCCACTCATCCACCCGTGGGCTGGTGCGGGCAGCCACCACCCGCTCTGCCCGTGCATGCATTCCTGCAGCACACTCCCCTGCCCATGAAGCCCAGAGGGGGCACTGCCTGGCTCCAGCCAGCCCCATCTGCCCCGTTTTCCCCTGCAGGACAGTGGTGCCCATCCATTCCCTTTGCTAGCTGCCAGGCCTGCTGTCCTCCGGGCTTTCTGGCGCCCTCACTGTATGAAACTCCCCAACTCTTCCTCCACACCAGGTGTCAAAACAGCCCGGTTTAGGTGCTTTAAGGATTTCCACTGAGAGTGACTGCAAAGAGGTGAGCACATTTCAGGCCCTACTCCTAGCCCAGCCCCCTGCATCAGAGTTCCAGGGCTGACTCTGCAGAGGGGACACAGCCTCCTCCCAGAGGCAGGCACACAGTAGGTGCTCAAGCAATAGGATTTCTGCCACTTCTACACTTTTGGAAGAACCCGCCCATCCCCCATCCTCTGCCCCCTCTCAAGGGCCGTCATCCTGAACTTGGTAAGGCGACTCTTCCCACTCCCACTGAATGAATGAGGAAACTGAGGCAGAGTGTGGGGGGCGGGAGGAGAGCAGCATTGTCCGAGGCCTCCAGGGGAGGCCAGGGAAGCCTCAGTCCGGCAGGTCCCCGGGTCCCCGGCTCCCAGGGCCTTCTTCTCAACCAACCCCCGGCCCCTCCAAGGCTCCCACTCACGCGGACGAGCCCTCCAGCTTGCCGTAGAGCCAGCCATTCTGGGCCTCGGGCACCAGCACCTCCACCACGTCCCCGGCGGAGAAGCGCAGCAGCGTGTGGTTGGCGCCCTCTGAGTGAGAGACCAGGGCGCGGACCCTCCTGGCGCCCCCGCCGCCGCCCGGGCGCTCGCCGAAGGAGTTGGAGCGTGAGCTTTGGGTGCTGCCGCTGTAGAGCGAGGCTACGGGCAGGAGAGCGCGGCGGCACGTGGGCGGGAAGTTCTCCCTGGCGTCTGCCCTCGATCCCTCCTGCTGCAGCCCCACCCCCGCACCTCTCCTGGCCCTCCTGCCGCCCCGGGGCGGGGCCACTCACAGGCCGACGGCGTGCGGGGCAGGGAGCGGCGGTCTGGCTCCAGCTGGGACGCGGGCCTCGCACTGGGCTCTGGGCCGTAGGAGCCGGAGCCGTGCCGGCTGCGGGGGGAGCTGAACTCTCCCAGGGGCCTCGGGGGCTGCGGGGGAGACGGGCAGGGGAGGGTGGGGCGGGGAGGGCGGGGGCTGCGCCCTACTCCAGCCCCCACCCCCAGTCCCAGGCGTCGGCGTAGGGGTTCTGGGGGCGGCGGCCGGGCCACCACGGGGGCGCGGAGAACGCGGGGGGAGCCGAGAACGCGCCGGGGCGGAAGGGCAGGCCGGGGGGCGCAGCGTAGAGCGGGAGCCTGGGGGGCAGGAGGCTCCAGGCGGGGAGCCTGAGGCCCCAGGGCCCCGCGGGGGGCGGCGGGGGCGCGAACGGCGGCGGGGGCGCCCAGGGCCTCACCATGTCCAGGCGGGTGGGCGTCAGGCGGCCCGAGGGGTAGGGCGGCCCCAGCCCGGGGCCCAGCAGGCCGGGGGAGTGGGCGCGCGACGGGCTGCGGCTGGCCTCGGACTGCTCCTTCCACAGCAGCACGCGGTTCTGGAGCATCCCCCGGGCCTGGCCGGGTGGGGACACGGGAGTCAGCCAGGTCCGGACGGCTCCCTGAATCCTGGGGACCCAAAATGGCACCCTCGACCTGAGAGCTCAGGCCCTACCCGCTCAGGATGACCGGATTTCCTAGCTGGAAGGAGCCAGAAGCCAGCTCACCGTCCAACCCACACCCTCCACTTTTAAAGGTGCCTCCATTTTCCACGAAGAGCTTCCCCTTACCACCCGCCGCCCCGCCTCGCCTTCCCCCTCAGTGTCTGTGCTTTGAGCGGGGCTGTCCTCACCGCCCAGCCTCAGGGGTAGGGGTGGCACCCAGGCCTGGCCACTCAATCGCCCCATCCTCCTGCCTGCAGCGATAGGCTCAGGAATGACGCTTAGCTAGAAACTACGACCAAAGAACCCAGGTAAGTGCATGCCTGCATCAAAACACCTCATGTACTCCATAAATATATACACCTACTGTGTACCACAAAAATTAAAATAAACGGTGAGTGAGAAGAAACACTGCATACAGTTTCAAAACCAACAAAGAGGCCATGGGAAAATTTTTAAAAATATGTTTACGAAGTAGAAAAGCCATTCTAAGTATGATACCAAACCCATGAACTCGAAAAGACTGATAAATTTTACTAAATAAAAATAATGTTTTTGTATGGCAAAACCAACCGTAACACAGGCAAATGACAAATGGCAAACTGGCTGTCATATTTGCAACTCATCACCAAGAAAAAGCTGGTTTCAGTAACATATCAAGAGCTCCTACAAATTAATGAGAAAAGTGGATGAAAAGATACTGGCATGTCACAGCACAGAAAATCCAATGGCTTTGAAACA
Organism: Papio anubis; assembly: GCF_008728515.1. Taxonomy (NCBI): domain Eukaryota; kingdom Metazoa; phylum Chordata; class Mammalia; order Primates; family Cercopithecidae; genus Papio; species Papio anubis. The sequence goes on along the minus strand of NC_044991.1, from coordinate 12,589,043 downwards.
TGAAAAGATGTCAAGCTCGCGTTTAAGACAAGTATGAGGTAAAGCCACACCGAGATACCATTTTTGCCTTTCAGATTAGCCAAGATCAGAAAGTTTGCTCATACACTGTTTTCAAGGGTTGCGGAAGCACAGAAACTCATACGTCACTGATGGAAGTGTAAATTGGTGCAACCAATGACTGTATTCTTGGGCTTACCAATTCCACTTCTAGGAATCTATCCTGGAAATACATTTGCACAGCTGCAGTAAACCAGAGAAGCTAAGGATGAGGTGGGAAGGCACGTTATTGACTAGACTTGGACTAAGCAAAGACTAATAATTGAAGATGAATAAAAAAGGCAATTTACCATGCCCAGGCACCTAGAGTTCTTTAAATCTTTTTGTAAGGGTGCTTTTTTTTGTTTTGTTTTGTTTTGTTTTGGAGAGTCTTGCTCTGTTGCCCAGGCTAGAGTGCAGTGGCGCGATCTCGACTCACTGCAACCTCTGCCTCCCGGGTTCAAGCCTTTCTCGTACCTCAGCCTCCTGAGTAGCTGGGATTACAGGCATCCACCACCATGCCTGGCTAATTTTTGTATTTTTAGTAGAGATGGGGTTTCACCATGTTGGGCAGGCTGGTCTCGAACTCCTGACCTTGTAATCCACCCGCCTCAGCCTCCCAAAGTGCTGGGATTACAGGCATGAGCCACCACGCCCGGCCCTAAGTGTGCCTTCTACTTATAAATAGAACAAGAAGTAATATAAATAGAACAAGAAGTAAATATATATGTTTAGCTGTCTTAGGAGTCAGATCTTGGATGTTCTGAAGTCCAGTGGAGTCAGACAGCATGTTACTTGCTCCCCTGTGTGATCTGGTTTGTATAGTGTTCTCTCCAAATCTCATTTTGAAATGTGACCCCTCAGTGTTGGAGGTGGGACCTAGTGGGAGGTGGTGGGTCATGGGGGCAGCTCCCTTACAAATGGCTTGGTGCTCTACCCCACGGTGATGAGTGGTATGAGTTCATGCAAGATCTCCTTGTAGTGGCCGGGCGCGGTGGCTCACACCTTAATCCCAGCACTTTGGGAGGCTGAGGTGGGTGGATCACCTGAGGTCAGGAGTTGAAGACCAGCCTGGCCAACATAGTGAAACCCCGTCTCTACTAAAATTACAAAACTTAGCTGGGCATGGTGGTGCATGCTTGTAATCCCAGCTACTCGGGGGGCTGAGGCACAAGAATCGCTTGAACCTAGGAGGTGGAGGGTGCAGTGAGCTGAGATCATGCCATTGTACTCCAGCCTGAGCGACAAGAGCAAAACTCCATCTTGAAATAAATAGAAAAAAGAAAGAGTGTGGCACCCCACCCCCACCCCCCACCAGCTCCCTCTTTGGCCACGTGATAGGAACTTCCCCTTTGCCTTCTGAGGCTTCACCAGGAGCTGATGCTGGTCATGCACTTCTTGTACAGCCTGCAGAACTAAGAGCTAAATAAACCTCTTTTAAAATAAATTACAGAGCCTCAGGTATTCCTTTATAGCAATGCACAGTGGACTGACACACCATGCATAGGGGAAAAATCTGCCTGTTCAACCCACAGCTCCCTCCTGAGGGACCCTCACCCACCAGGAGGCAGTCAAGGAAGGGGTCAGCTCTTCTCTTAATGCTGATGGTTAACTGTTTACAGGCAACAAGGAGTTTAACACAGGTGAAAAAGAGTTTCCTCCTAAAGAAGATGTATAAATAGCTAAGAAGCACAGGAAAACATGTTCAACATCATTAGCCATCTGAGAACCGGAAATCAATATTGCAATGAGATACCGCTTCACACCTGCTAAGATGGCTATTCTCAAAAAGACAGTAACAAATAGTAGCGGGGACGTGGAACAACTGGAACCCTCATAAACTGCTGGGGACATGGAAACACTCTGGAAAAGGGTCTGGAAGTTCCCCAAACAGTTAAACATAGAGTTACCATATGGCACCACAATTCCACTCTTATATATCCAAGAGAGATGAAAACATATGTCCATGTGAAGACTCATACACGGATGCTCAGAGCAGCATTGGTCATGACAGCCAAAAAGGGGAAACAACCAGGGGTCCATCAGCTGACATCTGAGTAAATACATCTGAGTAAATGAGTAAATACAATGTGGTCTATCCAAGCAATGGAATATTATCCAGCAATGAAAAGGAAGCCAGTCGCAAAAGAGCACATACTGTATGATTCCGTTTATATGAAATGCTCAGAATGGGCAAATGTATTGAGACAGAAAGTAGATTACTGGTGGCCTAGGGCTGGGGGAGTTGGAGGGTTGGGAATGACAGCTAAGGGGTACTGGTTTGTAGTTTTGTTTTGTTTTTTTTGAGACGGCGTTTTACTCTTGCTGTCCAGGCTGGAGTGCAGTGGTGCAATCTTGGCTCACTGCAACCTCTGCCTGCTGGGTTCAAGCAATTCTGCCTCAGCCTCCCATGTAGCTGGGATTACAGGCATGCACCACCATGCTCAGCTAACGTTTGTATTTTTAGTAGAGACGGGGTTTCACCGTGTTGGCCAGGGTGGTCTCGAACTCGTGACCTCAGGTGATTCTCCCACCTCCGCCTCCCAAAGTGCTGGGATTACAGGCATGAGCCACCGCATCCGGCCGGGGTACTGGGTTACTGTGGTGGAGGGTATTGAAAATATTTTAAGCTTGATTGTGCTGATTGATGCACAACTCTGTGAATATACTACAAATCAGAAAGTGTACACTGCAAATGGGTGAATTGTATGTGAATTTTATCTCAATAAAACTGTTTTTCTAAAAAGGAAGTTGTTTCTCCCTGGCAGACCTTTTGTGGGAGAATAGGGGACAAGAAGGCTGAGCCTGGGGCTGGGTGAGGTGATGACAGCGGGCAGATGGGAGTCTGAGCCAAGATCTGGGTCTCTGGATCCCGTCATGTACCCCTGGGCCCCTGGGTTCAGATCCAGAGACTCAGGGAGGGCCCGGGAGGGATAAGAACCCTGAGCCAGGGCCGGGTACGGTGGCTCACACCTGCAATCCCAGCACTCTGGGAGGCCAGGGCGGGCAGATCACCTGAGGTCAGGAGTTTGAGACCAGCCTGGGCAACATAGTGAAACCCCGTCTGTACTAAAAATACAAAAATTAGCTGGGTGTGGTGGCAGGCGCCTGTAATCCCAGCTACGCAGGAGGCTGAGCCAGAAGAATGACTTGAACCCAGGAGGTGGAGGTTACAGTGAGCCAAGATCATGCCACTGCACTCCAGCCTGGTGACAGAGGAAGACTCTGTCTCAAAAAAAAAAAAAAAAAAAAAGAAAAAGAAATAAATAATAATAAATAATAAACAAAATAGATGTGGTGAGGGAGAAGGTCGTAGATGTGAAGGCTCCAATGATAAGGATTTCCACAATGAGAAGGAAAGATGGCAGAATGGTAACAATGAAAGAAACAGAAAAGGAACTAATGCCTTAACCGGAAGAGAGACTTGAGCCTGCAGCCTGCAGGAGCGCTGACCTCGGCATTCACCACGGTGGCACCTGGGCAAGTTCCTGGTCCCAAGGTTACAAAGAAAATCTCCAGCACCCACAAAGGAAAAGCCAGTTACTTAAAAGGGAAGGGAGACAGATCACGACCAGACTTCAATTCTACAACACAGGGTGCTAGAACATAGTGGGGCTTGGACCATGAAAGAAAAGGTCTGCAGCTCTGGAGCCCTTCCGCCGGCCAGTATACCACTCACCAGGCATGGCAAAAGCTAGCCATTTGCAGATATGCAAGGCTCTTACAGTGTGTCTGCAGATAACACCCATGAAGTTTCTCTAACTACAGCAATCAATCAAAACAGAGACCTCGAGGCAGTGGGAGATGGAAAGGGGTTACAGCAGTGGGCAGTGGATCTGATCACACGTGTGGTGAAGCAGTAACAGATGGCGGTACACCCAGCAACGGTAACATGTGCAATCTAAATAAAGGTTCTTGAGGCCGGGCGTGGTGGCTCATGCCTGTAATCCCAGCATTTTGGGAGGCCAAGGTGGGAGGATCACTTGAGATCAGGAGTTCAAGACCAGCCTGGGCAACATGGTGAAACCTCATCTCTACTAAAAATACAAAAATTAGCCGGGGGTGGTGGCGGGCACCTGTCATCCCAGCTACTCGGGAGGCTGAGGCAGGAGAATCACTTGAACGTGGGAGGTGGAGGTTTCAGGGAGCTGAGATTGCACCACTGCATTCCAGCCTGGGCAACAGAGCAAGACTCCATCTCAAATACCCATACATACATACATACAATTAGTTTATCAGAATAATTTTGGCCATGCTGCAGAGATGACTAGTGAAGTCTGAAACTAAGTCCTAAACTATCTTGGCAAAACCAAGAGGTGGAGGATGGGAAGGATGAAGAGAGGAGTAAAAGCTTTCTAAAGACCCCATCTCAGAATAGTTGGAGGGCAGGAAAATACTTCTTAGGGTGTTATCTTTTTTTTTTTTTTTTTTTTGAGACAGAGTCTCGCTCTGTCACCCAGGCTGGAGTGCGGTGGCTCGATTTTGGCTCCCTGCAACCTCTGCCTCACAGGTTCAAGCGATGCTCCCGCCTCAGCCTCCTAAGTAGCTCAGATTACAAGTGTCTGCCACCATGCCCAGCTAATTTTTGTATTTTCAGTAGAAACGGGGTTTTGCCGTGTTGGCCAGGCTGGTCTTGAACTCCTGACCTCAAGCAATCCACGCACCTCAGGCTCCAAAATTGTTGGGATTACTGGTGTAAGCCACCGTACCCAGCCTAATTTTTGTGGAAAGCTTTAAATCAAGGTCTCATCTTATGAACTGGGGGAGCAATTGACTGAATAGTGTGTGTGTGTAGTAGGGTAAAGTTGACATTTTTGGAAAAGATAATAGGTGGATATATATGTGATTATGAAAGTCACAAAGTGAGGTCACCACAAGTAGAGAGAAAAAGAATAGTGCAATTTCTTTCCTTTTTTTTTTTTTTTTTTTTGAGACGGAGTCTCGCTCTGTTGCCCAGGCTGGAGTGCAGTGGCCGGATCTCAGCTCCTGCAAACTCCGCCTCCAGGGTTTA